>NW_010123184.1:0-32771 GCF_000699245.1 Pterocles gutturalis
CAAGAATAAGTTGTTACATCACCTTTCCATCTACCAATTTCTGTGAGACTTCTCTCAAAATAAGATATTATTCAGTGTAATGATGGCAGAATCTATTACTGAGTGAATGCAACCTTGTATGTGTTCAAAGAAAAGAAAGAGACACACACATACAAAAAGAATAAAAGAAGGACAGAGACATTTATGTCCTTGAGCAAATATATTCATTTTTCTTTCTATGCACTGTTTCAGTGTAAACCAATTTCTTCAGTGTCATAAGCAAAATTTAGCTTGGACAAGTGCATACCTAAAACTGCTATGAGGACTGAAAAGCAAGACTGATTTATTCTGAGCTGCCTCCTAGTTCTCTGCATTAGATGCCTAAAAAGTTAAGTATACAGCAGCCACTGACTTCAAATTAAGTGGTATTGAATGCAGATTTCCATGAAGATTCCACAAGTTAGTAATTACACTTTTATTGCATTCGGAAATGGTGAAATAAACTCAGGCTCTTCACGGTTTCATCACTTTTACGGTTTTAATATTTCTTCATCAATGCCATGGAAATTAATAGGATGCAAAATGTATAAAATTATATACCCCAAGAAACCACTGTTCACTACCACTGAAGTATATTTACTTAATTTGCCTTTGTATGGGGTCACTTTTCCTTTCCCTTTCCTTTTCCCTTTCCCTTTCCTCAGTCACCTTTTCAGTCTTGGCATCTTGTGACATTTTCAGTTTCATATTGATAACAGTCTGGCTGCAGAATTAAAAGTATACCCAGAGGAAGGATTTTATTCAGGCGCATCAGCAGAGGTTTACACGGGCTCTTTTCCTGGTGAATATTTACAAGTAGATAGCTTTCATATAAAAAGGCTAGGTTGATTTTTCATTTTGTTTTTGTCTCCGTTGTGTTTTCTGTCATGATTCACTTCATTTTGTAAAACCTATGGCTCCATAGGGTTCCTCTGGGATTCAGTCAAGCAATAATAAACCAGAATAAAAAGAAACTACTGCTCTGCAGCAGACTGTGATTGTACCAGGCGAAGGGAACTCTCACAGAATAGGAAAGAAATAATCTTCATAGTATAATTACTCTTAATCTCTGTTCCACACACATCTGGAGGAGTGAACTACCTTGCTGCCTTTTGGCAAGAATATCATCTGCATTTCTGCGAGGGATCACTGAGGTCTCACTAACTGCTGTGCAGGCTATGGTACTAATCCATTGCCAACTGTATCATTGTTTTTGGGGTGAGTACGGTTTTTAGCTTCGGTTGATGTGTAGCATAAAATATTACCTCAAGAACTAGTCCGAAGCAGTCCAAGAAATGCATCTTCATTTAACCTCCAGAAAGGTGAGGAAATATGGTATTCTTTATGGGAAGGCATGAGTCAGGACTATTTGCACCTGCCATGGCTGATTTTCTTCAAATTGAGGCTTTTTTTGACAATAATTTATCTAATATCAGTGGGCAAAGGATGAAATATTTATTCATCTGACCTGCAGGACTATTTGCTTCAAAGTCTGAAAGTTTGGCTCCATCTATATCTGCAGGCCAAGTTAAAATTTAAATCTAACTAAACAAATATAACGAACATCTTATTCAAGTAACATCTAGGGGTTTTTTTTCTAACCTTTTATTGTTGTGAAGCTATTTTTGTGCCTGTGCTAGATCTAGATGGTATTTTTCCATCAGACATTTTTACTATCACAAAATGGCTTCTCTGCTACACAAGAATGTTGGTGGTGCCCTCTCCTCCTTTCCATTTTCTCAAGAAAAAAAAAAAAAAGAATATTGCTGAAGCATATGGTTTTTTAGTTGGTTTAAATTGTTTGAAGAAACTAGAAAAATGTTTAAGAAAAACTCAAGACTTTAGAGTGAAAGAAAAGCATCATAGGAAAAGAAATTATTTCCCAACATGCACTATGAGATACAACATGAACAAATACGTCTAGTTTTCCAGAGTCCTTTTTATCCTGGAAAAAAAAAAAAAATAGTCAATATATGTAAATATTTAACAAACTCTACTGGATTTTAATTCAGAAAGAGGTGTGACAAGGAGAGACACAACAAGATACCATGTCTGCCTTTTGTCCTCCATAGTGTGTGTTCCCCAAAAAAGTGAGCACACCCTCCCTAGTGATTTAGATAGTAGAAGAAGAGAAACAAAGCAAAATCTAAGTCTAGAAACAGGCAGGGCTCTGACAGAAGATAAACTTATTTGTTACCAATATACCGGTGCCTTCTTTCTGCAGTTTCTATGCAGAAGTTTCTCAGTGAAGACTCAATCATTGAAAGTGTCAAGTGTCAAGCTTAAGTAATAGGGGAACTGTCATAGTTATTTGTATCTATATAGATCTTTTTAAAGGCATCCCAGCTATGCTCTAGGTACTAGTATAAATATTAAAAATACAAAGCAAATGGCTGTGACACTCAAGCTGCCACATCGCCATACAATGAAACACTCTATAACTGGCCATCCTGGTCACTTCAGCCTACACCTAGGTAGGTAAAATGACAAGCCTTGGAGGTCAATATCTGGAGGCTGTGCTTGTCTACCCAGTGAGAAGTATACCAGTTTTATGACCACTGCATAGACAACAGAAAGTCTCTTTCCTCAAATTTTCTCTACAAAGCCACTGTGCCTCCTCTTTTTCTAGGTGAAGACTATGAACATGTCAGCATCAGCAAGGTTAAACTCAGCATTAGTAATACAGTTATATAAATAATATCAAGCATAAAGCCTGTTGTTATTTTCTTTTACAGCAGAGTGGTTTTAATGGTCATGTTGTGTATTTTGTGGAGAAGTCTAAAAATTCCCATTTTCTTATGATTTTAGTGAGCATTCAGGTGTAAATAGTAGCTGTTTTCCCCACAACATGTCTCCTCTCCTTTTCATATTTTTTTTTTCTAGCAAAGGTTATATTCTGTCGGCATACATAGCTCCATCTATTTTCATTAAACTTCTACTTTTCTTCTAGATCTACTTACTTTATGTGTAACAAAGACCATACCTGTTATGGTTAAGAACTTCTTAAGTGCAGAACAGAACTCATGCTTGTCTCTTCATAGATTACCAGCATGCAAGTATGGCTTAAAGTTTGTAACTTTAAATAGCAGAAAACCAACTAATTTATTCCTTATTTATACCTGCAAGATTCTGACTTACAGCCATTACCTGGCATGCCTATCAGCTGAAATATTTTCTTCCTTATTATATTGCTTGTATAATCTAGTCAACAGTAGAGCAGAAATATTTTCTCTGAATGTTGTAGTTGCTCACTCACCCTGCTTCCTCACAGAGATGGGGGAGAGAATTAAAGGTGTAAAGTCAAAAGAGACTCATGGGTTGAGACAAGAACAATTTCATAACTAAACTTGAATAACCCTGAAGATAATAATATATACAAATATGTAAATGAATGATACACAGTGATCCCGCTCACCACCCAAAGACCAAGACTCAGCCTGTTCCCAGCTAACAATCCTGAAGGAGGGAGAGTCCCAAAACCGCAATCCCAGGACAGAGATAAGAGCCCAAATGTCCAAGAGACTGAGATGACCCTGCAAAAGGGCAACCCCAAGGGACACAACACGGAGCAAAAGTGTGCTTCAGGACAGATCCTCATTAATATACTGGGCATGACATGCATGGCATGGAATAAATCATTTGGGTCTCAATCCTAAATCTAAGGTTGAATCCTGGGCTTGTAACTGGGGCTGTGCTCCCTCCCAGCTTCTCCTGCACCTGCAGACACTGGCACAGCAGAGAGGCTGAAAAGTCCTTGACTGTCATGGCAGTGACTCTAAACATCAGTATGTTATCAGCCTTCTTCCCAGCACAAATCCAAGACATAGCCTCTAACTAGCTGCTGTGAAGAACGTTAACTCTGTCTCAACTGAAACCAGGACACTGAGGTTTTGTCTAAAAAGGCTGAACAATATGAAGAAAAACAAAACAAAAAACTTTATTTTTATATTTTCTTGTATATTTGTGCTTGCACTCTGCAATTTCTTAGTGTGCAAAGGAGAAATTCTACCCCATGGTAAATCATAGTGTGTCACAAATGTTGGTTACACAACTATGGTAGCCTTGTCCGCTAGCAATGTTTCAAAATGATACTGTGAAAACAACCTCTAATCCAGTGTTTTCACTTCTCAGACACTGAGTACAATTCTGGTCTCTGCAGCTCCAGAATGCAGATACTGTGGCTTGAAAGATTGTAGAGAAATATAATTAAGATTTGCAAAATCATGATTGTGGTGGTAAGACAAATGCAGAACTGCTACTCAGGAAATTCTGCAACACTGGAATCATGGGATACAAGCTGAAACTATTAGGAGATCATTTAGAAAAAGAAAGTGGTTTTTTTTAGACAGCAGATAATGAGCATCTAGGATACGGCATCACAAAAGATTTACAAAGGCAAACAACATCAGCAAATTTAAAAAAAAGGATTATTCTGATTCATGGATAACAGGTCTTCAAACAGACTTGTAAAATAGACAGGTACTGGGTAACCTCCTTAATGCTGGATGATTCTGGAAGTTGCAGGGATATGAGGGAGAAAAGACTACCAATGCCACTGTCACTGCTGGAGGGAAACTACCAGGTCAGACTAACCATCAGTGTGACCTCCTGGGGAATTTTTAATATTTCTTTATTTGAACCATAGCACTGTTTTTTACTTGCAAAATCTGACCTGCAGATAACCTTTCATAATGAAGTTTCCAAGTCAAGCAATATTTTCTTCTTTAGTGGTGTTCACCAGGTGTCTACACTGTCTTTGAGAACAGCGGAAACTTAAAGAGTAAGTTATTGTAGCTGCTCTTCCAAGCGAAGAGAAATCTTCCTGTGGATGTGAGTCCATGACAGCTTTATTAAACAATATTTAATATTTTTTCCTAGACTCACAGTTCTGATATTTGAGGATTCAAATTCCAATTATTTCACATAAGACTTTTAATAGGGAAATAATTTTTGTCTCAGGTGTGGAAAAATTTCCATGTTACAAAAAAAAAAAAGGCAGAAAAATTTTGATGCCAAAAATCAACCTATCCTCATCAAAAGCCAGCACAAAACAGGTAAGGGACTGACCTGTCACCTGCAGGATGACCTACGAATCACAAAGGCACATCTTCACGGTACGACAGCTTTCTTCACAGAAATGGATAAATGTGGAGACATATACCCCCACACTGTTTCCCGTCTTGTAAACATCATAAACCACTCTAAATAGAACAAGAAAAAGAGCAGCAACAACCAGCAATAAATACTAAAATGGGAGAAAACAATTTTTAAAAAGCAGTAAAATGAAGATAGACAAATAATTCTTCAATGTACAAGTTACACAAAGTACGCAATTTAAGTTCAATATGTGTAAAATTTTTTTGAAGTTGCAGTTTGTTCTCAGTATTCAGCAACAAGAAAAGGAAAGGGACAATGTAAGAATATTTTGAAAAATAAAAAAAAAAAAATTAAACCCCTTATATTCATCAGGGATGACCCAAACACAATTAGCTTTGATCTACGATATTAAGCAAACAGTTTCACACAAAGCAGAAGCACATTGTATTGTAGGAAAACAATATATCTTTTAAAAGGCACTATTTGGTTCTCCTTGTTCTCTCCTGCTTGTGTGTAAACTCTTACAGAAATGGTGCAGTGCACCAAAATTCACCTATAACTGGCAGTTCAAATAAAAAAGAAAAACTGTAAAAAATACAGTGAAATGAACACTTTGATAAATTAGTTTCCTCAGTTTCTTATGGTTTCTAATTTTAACATAAATGCAGGGTTTCTAATTTTAACATAAAGGCAACAAATACACAGTACAAAGCATATTTTAAAAATCCATTTGTTAAAACAACTCTTTACCATTAAAGATAGATGAAATATTTATTATGGCTTTGGTTTTTTTTCCAAAATACAGTAATTTGGTTTGCACAAAGGTACGAAGGATCAAAACCCTCTCTACAGCAGCTTGGAAAGAATACAGTCAGACTTGATGGGCATAATGATATCTATAAGTTCAGCCATGGTGCAAAAGAAACAAACCTCTCAGGTACCTGTCAGAGGCAGGTGTGATCTGCTCAGGACAGATTCACACCATGCTTTGGACTTTATCCCCTGTGTCCAGTTGTCATTATTGCCTGTTTCTGATCTGGTGAATGGCTGTTACGTAGCAGCACGCAGTCTTTGCTATCACTGTCCTTTATCTCAGGGTTATCCACATTTTTCTGTTTCAAAGGTTTTGATTAAAAGCTTTTGATCATTTCTGATAATCTGGTGAAATAATCTCCTTTCATGCTTTTGTGCAACTGACCTATTCCTTCCTTCTGCAAAACAGCTCCTGCAAAGGGAAGACAGCAGTGGTTCAACTTCTCTGGGAGAGCTGTCCCTCATGCAGAAGCAGCCCCATGTGTCCAGCATTTGTTACAGCTCCTGACTGTCAGCAGCATGCTAAAGAAGCATCCCAGTATTAGCTAACAGATGGTTAAGAGAAGAGCCAAAGCCCCTCACACCATTTATTTTGATCTGTGTCTGTCACACCCATGGCCATTTACAATTTTCATAAAGGAAGGCATGCAGGTGAAGCAAAACCGCATCTGCCCCAGAATTTACAGGTGCCTAAAGAGACTTTCTGACATAGCAGTCATGCAGCTGTTAAAGGGTGTAATAACAAAGTTATTACCTGGAAGGAATATACAGGCTGAGACATTAATAATTTTGTTCACAAGAGCTAGGCCAGGTTAGCACAGCAAAATCAAGACAGTTGTTGTTAACCAAAAAACATTGAGGTGAAAGATAAAACTGGCAGATTGTCTGGCAAAAGCTTGAGCATCAATTCACCTTGTAACAACAATTTAGAACACATTTTCTACTGCAAGTTATTTCATTCAGGGGAATGTGGAATATACTGTGCTGACAAAATCTCAGTTTCTCTAAGTTATATCCAAGTGCTTTTTTAGTACACTAAAACAGTTTAACAACACTGGCAAAACACTTCAAACGTAGTCAGCCCGAATCTCCCGAAGCTGACACCTGTCTCCTTGTAGTAAAGCTCCTACTCACACATATTTTGATCACATAAATTATCTTTTTCCATATTTCAGACTGCATGCATTTCAGACCATAGGAGGTTGATTCCTTGATATAAAAAGAATGAGGTTCAATGTGTAGACTAGACCTCCTGTGAGATAAGGAATACACAATTCATTGTTTTGAACAAAACACAACTGGAAAACAAGCAGAAGTAAAATAAGTTCCTCTAGATTTATGCTTCATTTTAGTAAAATCAGAAATAGTTTTTTGTTGAAAATCTACTTAAATCTACTGTCAGAAAAGAAAGTAGAGCTAACAAAATAATATGAAAGTGTGTTCTAAGTCTGCATATATTAAGTTTAACCTCTTCATTTCAGTTTTTTGGCAGGGGGGGTTATTGCCCGTTTGCTTTTTACAGAAATGTCTGTTTTCATCTTTAAATCTGAACAAAAATCCAGGCATTTGCTACTTATTTTAAGCCTGCATTAGTGTTCTAACAGACAAAATAATAGACAGATTTTATTAAAGGATGTACCGTGGTCTACTTTTAAAATTCTTGACTGGTAGAGTCTAGTAAAATAAGTAGGATTATTGTAAATTTGTAAGAAGGAATGTATAATTTTTTGTAAATGTTAATTTAAGGACTTCCATTGTGCTTTCATCGCACTGAATTATACTCAAATTATAGCTCCATGAGAGTTCCTTTACTAATTTCTGTAAATTATGATAAGAATTTTCTTATAGCTGAATATTTGTCAGTGCAAGGGCATATATTTGCAAAAAGTAACACTATGAACCAAATCGGAGACACATTATTAACAAAAAGAGACAGGGATTTTATTATTCCGCTTGCTTCCAAGTTTAAGAAAGCTATCAGCAGACCTTACCTAGCCTTTCCAACAGGAGACTTGGTGGAAGGCAGATAAAGGGTTTTGCAGTTTATGCAGAATGTCACCTAGCCAGAATGAAAACTTGCTAGAAGCAACACAATTTACAATTTAAGGTTATTTTATATTAATGATTATTAAATTTTCCTGAGTCAGCAAGTGAATATGAGGTCTCTGATATATCCTTCTCTGATATATCCTTCTCTTCTAATGTATCAATCATTAATAGTCAACAAGAAATTGCTTCCCCAGAATTCTTGGCTAACACAAAATGCCCTATCTAGCTATAGTAATAGAAGTAATCTGTCCAGCAAGTGTTGCTAGCCTCTAAGACTCTTGAGTTCATTCCAGCTATTAACATTTTCTGGGAAGAGGGATGTGTTCAGTGATACTTGGCAAAGCACAGAAATTCAAGGATATCTGTTTGGCTGTACTATTGAGATAAATTTGTTACAAGAAAATTTGTTTCTTGTGACATCCAAACAAACCAATAAGCTGAAGTGAAGCATTTTGGAGGAATAAGACAATGCTCTCTGTGATTAACTAGATATGGTATCTATCAATACATTACAGTAGGCATAGGAAAGGCCACAATCCTGAAAAAAGATCAAAAGTAGACAGGTTTATAAATGATACTGGATCTGCAGCACATTGGTAATCTTGCTGAATCACTGACATGAGTTGCCTTCTCTGTGTACATTATACCATAGACAACATACATTTAAGGAAAAGAAAAACAAGTTGGCCAATGGCTCTTCTGAATGACATGTTAATACATTATTTACAGAAGCCTAACAAGTCAAACATTTTGAACATTAGAAGAATAAAATCAGCCTGGATAATAGTGGAAAATAGTGTATATGTGAATGT
This sequence comes from Pterocles gutturalis, assembly GCF_000699245.1. NCBI lineage: Eukaryota > Metazoa > Chordata > Aves > Pterocliformes > Pteroclidae > Pterocles > Pterocles gutturalis. The sequence goes on from NW_010123184.1 coordinate 8,790, forward strand.
TATAGGAAAAAAAGAACAGGAAAAGAGGGTATTCTGTTATATACATTTTTTTCTCAAATTAATAATGAAATATCTATAGAATATATAGCTTTTTTTTATAATGAATAAAAGTAAGGAACTCTTCTTCCACTGACCTTAAACCTGAAGGTTTATTCCCGCTAACTGCACAGGTAATTATTGATTTTTCTGATTTCTAGATGAAAGTCAAGTGACTGAAAGTCACTTTTACTATGATCAAGGCAGCAGACAAACAGCTTTCTCAACGGTCTATCACAAAATGGCAGAGTGGCATTGACCATTTGCTTTCTATTACATGTTAGTGGTTTCTGGAGCCCACACATTTTATTCTGTCAGAGACAAAAATAAATTATTGCATTGTCTTTGACCCTTCTTTTGTCCACATCCCTTTTTCAATAGCATCTTTCTTAAACATGCAAAAATTACTCTTTTACATAAAGATGGGTAGGCTCATTTGTAGTTTCAGAATTCAAATCTGAACAACATCCATTTTATATAATTTACAGCTTAACCAACTTCTTTTAAACAAAATTAATATTAATATAAAATAAATCTTTTGTTATAAACTCAATAAACATCACTAAAAAGAACTTAATATGGCCCTTAAGCAAATCATATTGTTTATTTTTTTAAGAACAAAACAAGAAGTTGTGATTGCCATGAGAATTTCAATATACCACCTTGCACAGGTATGGCTGGTGACTACCCATGGCTACAAACATTTGTGAAAACACCTGTTTATATAAATACTTTGTCTTCCCATCCAGCTCACCATCTGCCTTACCCACCTGTTGCATGATGCCTAAACCTTAGGCTGAAGTCTCTAGTGTAATGACTGGTTTTTGCAGTTTGTGAAATGCTTGGGACAATTAAATTCTGACCCCTGCTGAGATCCTTAGGGACTTCTGTCATTCAAGCAATGAATAATTAGAAGATCAGAAATATAAAACACTCTGTGATGATTTCACATAGTCTCAGCCAAGTGTGCTCTGAGCAACTATGAAATAAGCTTAAAACTTTAACACCTGCAATGCTAAAATACAGGCCAATATGCTCTATATTTTATATCACATCGTCTGTGATGGTGACTTAAACTCGAGAAAAGATAGCCGTCTGAAATAAGTATGTGTCTAGAAATGGCAGAATCTTAGAGTCAAAAGCAAGTGTGCAGAGAGATTTGATAAACTGAAAACATTTTTTCAATTTTGTCTAATTCAACAGAATCATATAATCAACAAATACTCGCATCTTGGATTTAGAATGAACATCCTTACTGATAATTCAGTAATATCATACATCACTGAAACCTGAATTGCAGTGACTCTGTAGACTTGATTGAGTTTATGGTGTGAATTGTCCATTCAATCCCAAACAAAATGCTGTCAGAAAAACAGCGGTAATTACATATATGACAGCATAAAAAAAAAAAAAAAAAAAAATAAAAATAAAGAAAAGGAATTTGAGCTAACTTCTTAGCATTTTGAAGAACAGAACTGAATTTAATTTTTGGTAAATCCTCCGAAGTTATGTATCTCAAACCACGCAATATGCATAGCTTAGGCTGAATGTTAACTCAGAAAGCAGCAAAACTACTATTGTACTTCGTATTTTGGCTGCTGTGAATGGTGCCTTTCCAGATTGTACTTTTAGTGCAAAGGGTTAGTCAAAGTCAATCTGGAAACAGGGTAGAAGGAAATAAACATATATTAAAAAAAGGATATGAAAACATAGAAAATGCTAGCAAACGTGTTAATGGATGCTGGCAGGTAGCAGATAGCCAAGGTGTACCTAATGCTGATCAGTAGCTGTGCTCTGATCTGAATGTATGCTGGCAGGCAGCAGATGGGTATGATTTACCTAACATTCAGCAGCAGCTTTGCTCTGATCTGACATCCAAAAAAGCTTTTGAGTTTTAAGAGGTCTTGGTAAGCAGCTAACCCTTCACTCTTGGCAAGAGTGGGAAGAAACATTGTTTGGAATTTTTCCCTCTGCCAGTGGCAATGATCTTTTGGGCCAGCATTTGACAAATAAGAATTTTTGTTCAGCTTTTATAACCTGGCTCTAGTGGTAGTAGCCTATAAACAGTGAGCACTTTCCAGTTCAGTAATGTGTCTACTGAGGCTCTTCCTGTTGCTCTCTTTGGTATGACATATGAACTTTCATGATAGACATCAATCTGGGAAAGTGAATGACTTTCTTTCATTCCTAGTAATAGCATTTCAACTCAAAGTTGAATATGGACTTGAATGCCTGCTCCTGGATTCCTTCTTCAGACAGGCAGCTTGTGTCCTTCATAAGCAACAAGGAGTCTCAATGCTTACTGTTTTGTGTTTTTTATCTTAGGACACTAATTTCCAGACTTCAGAAATGTTTAAGAATTACATACTGTATTTTTCTCCTTTTGAACATGAGTTGCAATTCTTGCTGTTTCAGACTGGAAGAGGGATTCTTACAGACTGGTCACACAAAATTCTGTATGTCTTTGGATTATAATTCTTTTAAGATCTTGGGTTCTTTTTACTTTTAGAATATTTTGGTTAAAATATATGCAAACAACAATAAAAGCCTGTTGTCATCAGAAAACAGCTAATTTATACACAAAATGTACCTAAATTCCCCAAGTCATCACACCATCTGCTTAAACCAGACTTAGGAAAATTGGTTAGTCTGTTTACATGCGTAGACTGTTTGGCAACGATATTTTGTTCCGATCTTGCTGCTGCATGCTTTAATTTACTTTTGGGGAAAGAAAATGTTGCCAGACTTGTACATAAATGTTTCTCTACCCCTTGATAAGAAAGTGATCTTGTTCTAGAGCTAACTACTGTTTTCAATAAAATATAATGCAAGTCTATAAAAGGCAGAGGGAGGTGACCGTGCAAAGACTTGGGAGAAGGAGATTTGCCGAACATGTACGAGAAATCGCATATATAAGTGAAAAACCAGTAGTACTCCTCATGCACAGATACAGCTCATTGCTTGTTGCGTCTCAGTGGTACCATTCTCTTAAAAAAGACATCATCTTCTTTGATGTTGAGGAAAGTGAGATTAGAAAATGAACAAAATTTTTAGTATGATTTTATTACAGGAAACAATTGAATCATTAGTATTTTGCTTGCGTGTTTTTTACAGGTAAATTTTCCTGTTCATTGTGTCATCTACTAACTTGCATTTTGTTGATTTTTCATCCTCTGGAGCAAATAAAGAAATCAGTGAAAATTTCATTTAGCTTTCTTTGCATTGTCATTCCTGGATGGCAGAGTCATTTGGCGTTTTAATAGATCCAGGTAGGTGTTTTATAATTCTGATATGTTACAAAGAACTGGCCAGAGCTAACACGGTGAGGGTCAGGGCCCTGAGAGCATTCATGGGCCTTACCGTGCCCTGCCACTTCTCCCCTGGGATGCCTCAAGCCCCTGACCATGGGACTTGCACCCACACCATATCCTGTTCTCCTGAGTCGGGCTCGGACATAGGCCATACCCTTGTCTCCAGTCCTGCCATTGGCCCTCACTCCAACTCCTGGACTGACCTTGGGCCTGACTTAACCTCTGGGCATGCCCAGCACACAGCTCTACCTATCATGTATTAACAACAAAAAATGAACTCAAAATCCTGAAATGTCTACATATGAATGTAACTTGCACATGCACCAACAAATTCACAGCCCTGTCCTAAGCTGTGTGATTTTAGTCCACAAGGCCTAGAGGTGTAATGCCCTGATCCAGGTCACCTTCCAGGTTGACCTTTGGGGGACAGCAACAGCCCTGCATCCAGGTTGCCTTGGACTGGGGGGGAGGGAAGGGCAGCTGGTTCTCCACCAGGGAGATGACTCTAGTCCTCAGCACCCATGCCCCACCTCAGCACCCATGCCCCACCTCAGCAGGTCACTCAGAACATTAACTCACTAGCATTCGTTCACAAAAGAACCTTTCTCCCAACATGTTCTGCCTGAGCTGTTGATAGACATGGTGGTCCCTCTTCTTCAGAAATATTCTGCCAAATGTTCTGCCCATTGTTTGAGACATAAACATGGACAAACAACACCATCCAGGAGGGGATAAGTAAGGGTCCAGTTTGTGACCGCTGTGACTGTCTAGTTTTCTTCAAATTGCTGGTGAAAAATCAGAGGACCTCTTCAAGATTATAAGTAGCATGTACTGTGATGTGCTATGCACTGTACCTACACAGTAAGAGACATGCATCACACCAAATTGAAGAACTGTTGTAACTGCAAGCAACTGCCCATGGCTAAGAAAAATGAGTCATCCATGCATGCCAGTTTTCGGTCAGTAGCAATCACTATGTGATACCCATGTCAGAATAATTGCTCATATTTTGATTCTGATCAAATTATCTATTCCTGATGTAAGGAAATTAAACACCTTGTGTAGGTTCACACTGACAAACTGATTGATATTTTTTGTGATTTAGAAAGAAAAAAATTTTCTGCATTTCCTATTAAAAAATATATGGCAGTTGCTAACTAGCATAAGGTTTAAGAATTTTATTTTGTTTAATTAAGATGTTACTGGGGGAAAGAGAGTTGAAAGGAGTCTTTTGGACAGCAATATTCTTCAAAATAACATGGCAATCCTTTCTGGGTTTTGTTCATTTGATATGTAGAAGTAGTATACACACTTGTGCTTTGCAGATATCACTATATATATGATTTCTAACTGAAAGGATTTAATGTAAAATTGTCATAATTACATTTTTTATAGTTCTGTCCAACATACTAAACAGCAGCTGATTGACATGGTTTGGGTTGACACTTTTTAATTCTTCTCAACAAGTACTTTTTTTTTTTTTTTTTGTCAATTACCAGCTATGGACACAGTTCAGAAAATCACCCAACATAACAGACGTGGGCTGTTTAAAACTTAACTTACTCTAAAAAGTATCACTTATCCTAAAGAATAGGGTCTACTAAATCCTGAGCAAAGCACAGCATGGGCGTGGCTACAGCCATATGCAAGAACCATTTTCCAGATAACCTGAAACTTGCCATGCCATATCTTTCTTATACAGACCTTGTCCCCTTCCCAGGGATGACATGCCCAATGGACAGGGCTAGGGCTGCCCCAGCTGCCCACCAGCCTGCCCTGCTCCACAGCTGGGAGTGGTGGGACAGTTGCCAAAACCCCCGGGAGCCCACAGCTTCCACAGCAACCTGAGAGCCTGAAGGCAGGTATTACATGTGAAATGTAGGACAAAAAAAATGCATTGACAAATTTGGCTTTTCGACACTCTTGGTCATGATGTTGCCTCCTGAGCAGCAGACACATGCTAACCTTATCCTTTCTTTTTGGAGGAAGTCTCTCTTCTGATCCTTCACATCCCTCAGCGTTTTCTAGTCTGTCTGAGGATTGTTTCAACTCTCCATGTTCAGGCAGTGTCTCTGTACTCCTCAAAGCCAGTCCACCTCCATTTCCACTTCCGAATGCTTCGTGTTTGCCTCTGAGCTCACTCAGAAGCTCCCTGTTCCTGACTCTCTGTCTGTTGGAAAGGGTTCATCTTGTGATTTGAGGAATTGGCATAGAATCATAGAATGGTTTGTATTGGAAGGGACCTTAGAGATCATCTAGTTCCAAACCCCCTGCCATGGGTAGGGACAACTTCCACTACACCAAAATGCTCAAAACCTCACCCAACCTGGCCCTGAACACTTCCAGGGATGTGACATCCACAGGTTCTCTGGGCAACCTGTGCCAGTGCCTCACCACCCTCTAATCTAAATCTCACGTTCTTTCAGCTTGAAGTTGTTACCCCTTGTCCTATCACTACACTCCCTGATCAAGAGTGTTTCCCCGTCTCTCCTGTAGCCCCCTTCAGGTGCTGGAAGGCTGCTATAAGGTCTCCCCTGAACTTTCTCTTCACCAGGCTGAGCAGCCCCAACTCTCTCAGCCTGTCCTGTACAGGAGGAGTTCCAGTCCTCTGGCTATCCTTATGGCCCTCCTCTGGACTCGCTCCAAAAAGTCCTTGAAGTTTACAAGGTCTCCTGGTCACCTTTACTCTCCAGCACAGTTTCCTGTGGGATCCTGGTGAGAGAGTCCCAGGACAAGCTGAAATCTGCAGTTCTGAGGACCGGAACATGGTGGCTGCACTAAAGACTGCCCTTGACCACCACATACCCAACCACTTTTTCACTGCTTGTGACAAAAAAAGCCAGTAGAGAATGTCCCCTGGTCAGCTCATCAATTGACTGTGTTGAGAAATTGCCATCAATGCACTCCAGAAATTTCCTAGATCACATATACCCAGGTCTATTGCCTGCCCAGTAGATATCAGAGACATATGTGCAACAGGCAGTTTTTCTTATTGAGGAGTTAATCAGGATTTTTTAATCTTATTCAAAACTTTACCTCTGAAAATTAAAAAAAAATGTTAAATAAAAGTTAAAATTAATAAAATATAAGAAAGAGCTGCTTCTAAGTAAAATATAAGTATTGCAAATATTCTCATTTGGTAGTAGTTTCATATGGGCTTATTACTGCATGTCTCCCTCACTCTGAAGGCAAAGGTCACATAGCCCACCCTGTGTCCTGCCTTATGTATAGCTCATAAGTCTGGCAGTTGGATAAAGATGTATGGCAGCTTGAGCTATCTATGAGCTCTTCTACATTGCTCCAATCTTTTTTGCAGTACATATAGCTCACTGGAAGATGCTGAGAATGATTCAGAGTAGTATGCTGAACAAATCCTTGCAAGATTTTCTTGACAGTTCAGTGGTAAAATTTCCCATGGGGATGAATGTATCATTTTTCACTCAGCTCTAATTCAAACCTGCAAGTGTAAAGGGTGCTGTCATTTTCAGTGCCATTGCACCAGTCAGACCAATTCATCCTGAGTACCTCTAAATGAGGCACATGTTTAAAAGCAAACACATACATTTATACATGCAGTACTAGCTTAAAATGTACTTAGTGACTCCAGTTGCTAGAGTGATTGCTTAAATGGAATATTTCTGTTGAATGCATCACACCCTCTTTTTATCAGGTATATGGTATTCAAGCACTCATATGCGTTAGGAATATAATTAATAAATGATTAAATACAAATAAGTAGAGGTCAAGAGAACAGACAACTAAGACCTGATAGACTTCCTATTATTCATCTATGTAATTCAACAAAACCAATGATACTATTATTCAAACCCAAAACTCCTAGTCTTCATCTAGCAGCAGAAAGTCATGTGATTTTGTAGTTATGCAAGTGTTGCCCACATATCAAATGCTGAGTTGTTTGCAACTGGGTTTTCAAACAAAGAGTTTAGTTTGAGCTTCTGCTGCTAGAGCTAAACTGGCAAGAACTGTGAGAGGTACAGATTGTGTAACACTCAGGTACAAGTCATTGTCAAATATGTCTTGATAATCTCAAACAGCTGAAGACAGAATAAATATAATTTATCAAAACGTCTCCATCTCACATTACTCTATACCTGACTTCTTCAGTTTGCTTTAGGTACTTCCATTGGTTCATTTTCTCAAAACACATCCCATTGCTTGTCATGAATCTCCTGGACTGATTTTATGTTTATATCACACAAATGTCTCATTTGAGGTCAATTTTCCATTGCACTAGGCTTTGAACAGAGAGATGATATTGAGTTGCTGCTGCAGTTTTACATACCACAATGCAATTCTATTTAGAGAAAAAGAAAATGCACATTTTAGGTTGGCAATCTCTTTGCAACAAGCAAATAATGGGGACAAAATACCTGATCCACTCAATAGCTTAAAAAAGTGAGTTACATTCAGTAGCTGAAGTAGAAATAGCTCCAAAATTACTGCTTACTACTGAAACCCACATTGTGTTATCAGAGATCCGAGACTGTTTCCATAGCAAAATCCAGCAGAAAAAAAAAAAAAATTAAAAATCTGTGAAGAGTGATAACATATGTTTCTTAATGGAAGAAAGAAAAAGAAAGAGGAAGGATTGCACTGATGATATAGCCTGTGGCAGTGTGTGTATAATACAGTCTTTACAGGAAGACACAGTCTGTTTGCATTGGCTGACACAATATTTTTACTTGTACATTTCTATCAGCATTGTTCACAGTACACATGATTTGATATAGCTCCTGCCAACAGCTTTAATTAGACTTATGCTGACTGTGCAGTGATAAAATGTTGCTGCTGCATTGATTGTGCATTTCTGTGGTTCCAGCTCTGGAAAGCAAAAGGAGCTAAGGGTGTGAGCGCCTTGCTACCTGTTGCAAAGCCCACTGAGGTTGAGAGGATTTTTTCCAGTGTCTCTGTGGGACTTGAATTAGGCATTATGTTTCTGGCAGGAAGTCTTCATCCAACCCTCCGCTAAAGGTAGTGGGATATGACTTCCTCTTTTAACATATTAGCCATAAAAAAACAAACTGTCCATGCTTTTTGCTGAGGAACTTTAGACTATCTCTATTCATGGCTCCACTAGAGTTGTACTGGGGGCTGCAAGAGCCAGATTTAGCTTCATAGATTAAATTTTCACCTCCCTACTTCTAAGCATGATCCTTCAGTCTGATTAACTTCCATTAGATGATCAGCTCTGGGAGCAACATGCACTTATCTAGCCAGCTACAACAAAACCACCCTAGTAAAAGTGGGGGCTCTCTGGATTTTGTTCAACAAACATGAAGCTACGCTGTCTGGTTCTGAGCTAATGGTCTGAAAAACTGACTGGATTCTGTCAAGGCTGCCCTGAGAACAAATCACTACCTCTTCAAAGCCTCAGAACTGTTTTTTTTCCTACTGTTCTAATCTGATTATTTCTTTCAATGTTATATTTCAGCTGATCTCTTTTCCCTCTGTCCCATTTCTTCTGCATTTTCCTGTAACTTTGATAAACGCCTTCCATTTCATCTGCAACCATTTAAAAATTGTGTTCACCATAAATATAGAAATAGAGAAATAAATGAGTTTTATGTTTGTACTGTAGAAATAATTCTCACGTCCTGCATTAAATTCATGTATCAATTCAAATAACAAATATGATTACTGGATGACAAATACACTGACAGGTGCTGAGGAAAGGATTACTTTACATTCTTTACCACTTTATATCACTACATGGCAAAAGGTACTGGCAATATCTACAAATTCTTAACAAAATCAGGACCTAATTATTTTCCCATTTATATTGCTTCTTTTCTGTCGTTGCTTTCTGAAATACAATTGATATATGCTGGCTGGAGTTTTTTTTCTCCCTATCCAAAGTCATAGTCATAACACTCCCCAAATTCAAAAGGTAAGACTATATTAAATGTCTGCCAAGATGTCAAAAAATCAAGCACACAAAAATAATAAATAAAATTAGAATGTGCATGAAAGTGAGTGACAATCTTGGAGAAGATTATTGAATATTTTATTGTCTAAAGGAGGAAAAAACTAATGGAAAACAAAAATGGAAAAAAGTGAAACACAACACTTATGTTTACAGTTAATAAAATATTTTTTATTAACTTCTGCAACTTCTCCAAGTGAAAATTCTAGATGCAGTAAAAAAAAATGTTTAAGATTTAAAAATAATGGTAATTATTTTTTAGTTGGAATGTTTCTTCAAGAGAATGCGAAAGAGTTTAGAGCTATCAGCAGCTGATATTTAAGATCACATTTCAAATACAAGCAATTTAGGATTAAGCACCTTCCCTGCTGCATTCAGATTTTGTTTTACAAAATCTCACATTAATTTCTTAACAATTTTTCTGTGTGAGTATATCTCGCACTTTCTGGTTTATTTCCTTCGTCTTTACATCCTTTTACAAAACATAAAAGATCTTGCATTTTTATACCCTACAATAAAAAATTGTTTTGAAATCTCAAAATTCATCACAAAATATTGTTCCTTTCAGCAGCTTTACATACTTTAACAGCTGAAGCAAACAAAGCTCTTGCATTAATATAACGGAAAACTAAGTAGGACATTGTGAAGGATGGGTGCAACTTGCTGATCCTAATTAAGTAACTGACTAAAAAGTATTGAAAGGAGTTAAAAGGAAAATGTGTGCTAAGTATGCTAAAAGCTATTCATCCTTGGCTAATACAATAGGTCACACTTGATTCGTTTTGCTGTTTTGGTTTGGGTTTTTTTTCAAATTAGAAGGTGCTTCATACAGCTCAACAGACTAATTTGACCCATCTGTAACATGAAAGTGGTGCAAGACTTCGGTTAGGACTCATCTTTTTATATTCACATCTAAAAAGAATGCTCCAACAAATTTATCTTCCAATGTAATTGCTATTAAAGTGGCGTTAGAGGGAGTAAAGAGGTTTGTAATTATGATCCTCCAGAACTGGGGACTTGAAGTTGTACAAATTGAACTATAGTACTCCTGCAAATGTTACAGGAGTTAGGCAAGAAAGAGAGAGAGGGAGAAAAAGCCTGGGGATTAGAGGCTACGGTTCAGAACTCTAACTGAAATGTATGAGCATGTGTATGCGTGCACAAAATTTCCAAAAGTTCCTCTAAACAGACAAGCACATGGGTCATACATGAATGAGGGAAGTTGAATGCAGTGTTTCTCTTAAGGCTTTCTTCAATCTTCTCTACTTTCCAATTTCTTTCTTAGTCTTGCACATAATGCGAACTGGGGATGAATCTCTACAGCATCAAATGATACGAAGCAGAGCTTCTCACGCTCAGTAGCCCTTAGAGTGCTGCACTGGTTGAATAAACTGTTTAAACAGGCTTAATGCAACTGCTAGAGCAGGCAGCGGTTTACTCAAGGATAGCTCAGAAACATATCCACTACATTCTGCTCTGCACACTTACGTACTCTTCACCTAATGCAATCCTTCTGTTCCAGTAGCTGTGTTCCCCTTGTGCATACACATAATAAACTCAAGTGACTCAAATGGACTATTTAATAATAATTATGGGAGAAAACATGGTAAAACATTTACTGCACAAGGAAACATATGTGAGGAAATTCAGAGCAGATCCTGTTTATTTTTGTGCCTTTATTTGTTTTTTAAAATATTTTTAAACCTTGTAAAAGCAATAATCTAAACATGAAGGATCTCTCCATTTGCATTATGGAATATTTCAAAAAACTATTTGTGCTTGTCTGGTTGTTTGGTGTTTTGGTTTTTGGGGTTTTTTTTTTTTATGGCATAGTTTTCGTGACTACCTTGAGCTGTTTTAATACCTGGATAATCTCGTGAATATCAGCTGCAGTGTTTATTTACACTTTTATTTGTATTGATTCTGTCCTATTTTACTGAAGGCATCAATTTTATAATGAGGATGAGGAAAGTACTGTTTGATCATAAGTTGCCATCACAAAAGCCACCACTTCTCTTGGTTGTATCTGGAATAAATGTGTTTTATATAAATTCTGGGTTTATTGAAGGAAACTAAGGACACTGAGCACCTTGCAGAACAGGACTTCAGCATGTGCAGTGGTTCAGAAATGACATTTAAAATTCTACTGTCATCCTTGTCACAAGGGTTCTAACATAAGAAAGATGTCCCAGTTCTGATTCTCAGCCAGACTTTACACAGCCAAAATGCAAGTACAGTTTTCTGCACTACTTCCTCTCAAATTATATCATAAATCATAAATAGCAGTAGACTGACTCTCAGCTGTCCCTGTTTCCTCCAAAGATAAAAATGTTCATCTCTCAACAGCTATGTGCAGCTGTGTGCAGAAGGTACAGAAGAGAGTAAGGAACGGAACAAGCAATACCAGAGAATTAGTGAACCATGTGATGTGTGCAGGATACAGATTTGCAAAATGGACCATTTTTTCAGTATGCACTGCAGAGTCTACAAACTGATTTACTCAAGCTGTTGATATGGCTACAGTACTTAGTGTTCAATCCTGTTCAAAATCCTGCCATTTAAAAACATACAAGCTGCTAGAAAAGGAGACTATCAGAGTTGGAGCTAGTTTTCTGAACTGATCAGAGTGCAAACAGAATATGATTTGAATAAAGTTTCCTGTATGGACAGAAAATATAGCTGTATTTCCTGGATTCTTTTTCATCTGTTTAAAGTACTTGTGTGCATGAAGAAGAACATAATTTATTTAGGCTATGTCATAAAGTTCTTTTCTCCAGAGATTGACTGTATAAGACGTGCAAAACCTTTCTTTTATTCTGAAGTGTGCACATATTTGTTGAGACAACTTGATAAGAACCTCAGTAATGCCACAAACAGTGATAAATAGCATAGACATAGAAAGATAAAGAGGGTAATGCTTTGGTTCCTCTTAGATGAGAAGCTCTAAATTATGCTCTGAGGAACTGGAGGATTAAGTGAGTACTGATCTGAGTTTGGTGACTGACAGGTGGTCTAGATAAATACAATTGATATAAAGTTAGAATGCTTTTTTTAGACCTTTTGCAGGTTCTTTCATTTTTGTGCACTTCCATAGCTGAGATGAAAATCCAAAGAAGAAAAAAAACTTCCCAGTGATATTTTATTATTTTCCCTACCCTTCCCAATCAATGCATAATTTGTATAGAAAAGTAGAGAAGACTGCAAAAGGCTTGCACCCAAGCAAAGAGAGTTTCTGGAAGAATAAATCTTACTAGATTCATCAATAAAACACTCAGCTTAAGAAGTTTCGGGAGCTGAAAAAAGGGAGGGAAAGCACCCACAATATCTCATTTACCCTCAATTCCCTATTCCTGTCCCACTTAGTGGAGATCTGTCAACCTTTTTACCTTCCCAAATGGAGGGTTCATTCCTGCATCATCCATGCTGATGATGTCCTGCCGTCTTTCAAGGTTCCAGTCATGTTATTTCATATTTCTTTTTTGTCATCTGTGTAATCTAGTTGCAGCATGCTCTAGAAATGCTTGCAAAGTTTAAAAAATAATATATATGCTCTAGCAAAATGTTGATACATGTTACCTTTCTTCCTTGGGCTATTTATGCCGTTGCCTTCTGTACCACTTATAGCTTCAAACTAAGGCAAAGGCAAATGGACTTCTGAAGAGTCAGCAATATAGGTTTATATATAGATATATCTGTATGCAAATTGTATATACATGCTATATATAGAAAGAGAGACATGTAGAGAAAGATATATATATGACTATTCATCAAGATCATCAGTACTGTGTTTTCTTCCTTTGACATTTTCTTCCACAGTTTATAGTCTTACTTGGTTGCATGTTCTTTAAAGCAGCAAAACAAGGACACTTTTCCATTTAGATATCTTTCAGAACATAACACTGATTAGGGCATGGGCATCTCAGTGCTATTGGCACGGCCACCGTGTTGCAGACAACAAATAATCCCATAAATATAAGTGTTTTCTACCGTACTGAATGACATACATATAAAGCCCTGTATAAAGAACCACAGATCTGAGCACAGTTGACTACTAAAACTTATTTTTCATAGTCCTGCAAAACCAGAGCAAATATTTTTAACTTTTTCACTTTGTTTTGTCATTGTTCAACTTATTACTATCAACAGCAAAGTTTCATTTCCTTAGAATGTGCTCTAGCTCTTCAGGCCCCTGCATGCTATCCTATTTTCCCCTGATCTCAGAGACTATGGTGTGGTTGAGATATATTCAACCTGCAAACGAGGCTCTATAAAGATCCAGAAGTCATACTGCAAAGATGCTTTAGAAAACCTTTCTTCTCTGATCTCAGCTAGTGATAACTCTAGCAGATTCATGACATTTCTTAGATTATAGTTTAATCAACAATCTAAGAGATTGTGAGATTTTTCAGGCAGATACCACTGGAGGTTTCAGGAAGTCTCTGAGTCCTCAAATCTTCCCATAGTGAGGGCTGCTGAGTCACTTTCTCTTTCAGTTCTTCCACACCATGGTAAAGCCAGTGAAAAATCCCCCACAAAGGCAGCATGCATTTTTTCTATTTTTTCTTTTCCGTTTTGTCAAAAGGCTTACTAATCTTACCTCTCTGGAAAACACCATTCTCTTATCTGTCTCAAGCCCCTTCCTCCAAATAAGATTGCTTACTACATTAAGACTAATCAGAAAGCACATTAATACATTTTCTTTAGCCTTTAACAAAGATAACTTTGAATAGGCTTCAACAGAGTCTGATTTACCATCAGTAAAAGTAACACTGGCACAGGTTTATTGCATTATTGCATGATTTAGATCATTTCTACATGCCATAATACTTATGGCTAGCTAGGCAAGAATCTATTATCCTTGGAGAACTGCTCTAAATATAAATGAAAAAAAATTTAGAAATTGAGAACATAGGGAGAGTTACTTAGTGTCCACACAGCACCAATGAAATCTAGCATAGAGGGATAGATGCTAATCTTGATTTGCCGTTTAACATTAAATTAAGAGGATCTTAATTTATAGCTATTTATTTCCTACACTTAATTACTGAAGACCTGTTTTACAAAACAGGTGAAACCTGTGGAACCCATATAATACAGTCATACAAATCAGTTTTACATCAAAATGCGCATGTTGTCCTGGCTCAAAAAAAGAAATACAGGAAAAGTAGGATATCGACAATGTTGGTAGTGGTTTTCAATCCATTTTAATTTTTAGAGGGATGGATAATACTAATGATTTGAGCACGCTGGTTCATATCCTGAAAGAGTACATACTGATGATGCCACTGTAGACCTGGAGAATAATTCCTTTCAGTCACTGACCTATTAGCTTCTTGGTAGTGTAGTGAATGGGATGCAGAAGAGGATAGTGTCCGCTGTTTTGAGCATGAAGATCTACATTAGCAATTCGCAATACAGATGAATACTTACATTGAAAATTGTCTAAGCTGGAGGGAAAGGATGCCATCCAGAGGGACCTTGACAGGCTTGAGAGATGGGCTAGCACAAACTTCAGGTTCAGCAAGGCCAAGTGCAAGGTCCTGCACATGGGTGAGGGCAACCCCAAGCACAAATACAGGCTGGGAGGAGAATGGATTGAAAGCAGCCCTGAGGAGAAGGACTTGGGAATGTTGTTCAATGGGAAGCTTAATATGACTCATCAATGTGCACTTGCAGCCCAGAGAGCCAACCATATCCTGGGCTGCATGAAAAGAAGCGTGACCAGCAGGTTCAGAGAGGTGATTCTCACCCTCTACTCTGCTCTCATGAGACCCCGCCTGGAGTACTGCATTCAGCTCTGGAGTCCTCAGTACAGCAAAGACATGGACCTGTTGGAGCAGGTCCAGAGGAGAGCCACAAAGAAGATCAGAGGGCTAGAGCACGTCCTGTATGAGGACAGGCTGACAATGCTGGGGTTGCTTAGCCTATAGTAGAGAACACTCTGGGGGGACCTTTAGAAGCCTTCCAGTACTTAAAGGGGGCCTACAGGAGAGATGGGGAGGCACTCTTGATCAGGGGGTGGAGTGATAGGATGAGGGGTAACAGTTTTAAGCTGAAAGAGGGTAGATTTAGGTTAGACATTAGGAAGAAATTCTTTACTGTGTGTGTGGTGAGGCACTGGCACAGGTCGCCCAGAGAAGTTGTGGATGCCCCATCCCTGGAGGTGTTCAAGGACAGGTTCAAGGCCATGGGAGGGAGGTGGAACTTGGTGATCTTTAAGGTCCCTTCCAACCCAAAAAATTCCATGATTCTTTGATTTTATGGATATTGAAGTTTTTTTGCCTCTTGTGCCATAAAATCTAAGCCAGATAGTAAGGGATCAAAAGAGGCAGCTTGCTTGTCCTTTCACTTGCAGAATCATTTTTTAGTTTTTCATTTGGCAATGAGCTATCAAGTAAATTTAAAAAATAAGTAATTTTTAATATAAATTATTAATTGAGATTATTTTCGTTTATACTACCTATTAGGAAATACTTTTTTGTTGTTGTTGAAGGAATAATTTGGACTTATTCTTCAATGGAAGATATGCCAGTGTTTAAATTTAGTGACTTTCCAGATTAAACTAGGTGTCAGATCATGCCGTGATTTATAATCCACATGATGCCACTGCATGAGCTAAAGCTGCTTGCTACAGAGAAGTGCTTGGATTTGATCCTGTAAATGGCTTTATGTAATGTTCAGCTAGAAAGTGGTGGTAAAAGGAATTCTGTTTTCATACCTTGTTCTAAAAAAGTTGAAAATGACAAAGCACTATCAAATATGAGACAGTACAGCTAAATGTAAGTAGGACTTGCTCTTTGTACATTTAAAACCAAATATCAAAATCCTTTTTCCCCATGGACAAAGCTTGTTTTTGATTTTTCAGTCTGCTCCACTTTACTTGTGGGCTTATAATAATTTAATCAGTGATCAGGGTCCATAAACAGTGAATAATGGGGTCCTTTAAATCTAATCTCCCCAGACAAAGTGATGACAGAAGGGGAAATGGGATGCACACACTACAGATGTACCAGGATTCAGCTTTATTTAATAGATTTACACCAGAGATAAATAACTGGCTGCTGTAATTAAAAAACCATCCAAAATGTGCAAATGACAGTGAAAAAATTTAGTGTACACACACAGAGGATAAAAAATTATTATTTATGTGGTTAGTAAATTAATCGCAAACACTACATACTCTCTGTGAATTCATCTCTGAACTACCAAGTGCTATTAATCAAAAAAAGTAGAAATGCAAACATCCACAAAGAAAAGATTATATAGAGAAAAAAATACAGGTTTAAAAATCAGCCCTCTGGAATACCTATACCCAATGGTTCTACATATAGAAGCATCTTTAAACCTTCCTTCCTTGAGTGTAAAACTCTCAACAGTATTCTTGCAGAGCAAATGTAGCTCTTGAATCAACAAAGGTGTTGTTTGACAACAAAATTAGAAAAGGAAAATCTCCTCATTGCAAAGCACATTTGAAAGGCAATTTGTATCTCTGTATCTTGTGAAAAGTTTTCTAAATACTTCAGATCAAAAGGAAAACAAAGAATCAGTTTTATATTTGGTAGGAACAAGCAGAGCCTAATTCATAACTGTAATTGAATTTACAACAAATTCCTTTCATGAGATATTTCTTCTCTATATAAGGTAGCACAAATTTTGACTCACCAGCAGAGGAAAAAAAAAAAATAAAAAATAATCCAGAAATTGATTCCATAATTTTAAATTAATCAGAAGACTATAAGATTGATCCTAGGATATTTCAGTCTGTCAGGGACTTCATGAGGTCTCCAGTCTAACCAGCTGCCCAGACCACATTGCTCAGGGTTTTATCCTGTGGGAACTGGAAACCCTCCAAGGAAGGACACAGAACCACCTCCCTGGGCATCAGCCCCAGTGACCCTCCATTCTCAGGGGGAAAATCTTTCCCATATCATCAGCCTCTCTGGCCCTGATCGGCTTGCTGTCAAACAGGACCCAGGACCTTCTCCCCAGAGCTGCCCCTGACCCCACCAGCTTCACTGCCAGGGCTTTTCCTACCCAGGACAGGGCTGCACAGTGCTCCTGCCCCAAGCACATGGGAGTCCTGCCAGACCATTCCTCCTGCCAGTCCTGGTCCCAATGAACGGCAAGCCCTGTCCTCACACCTACTGGCTAAACCCAAGGATTCCTTTTTTTTTCCTGACTGGTTTAATGAGTTGGGAATGTTGCCCCAACATGTAGCTATTTTTCGTGGTCTGCACTGTGCAAAATAAACTGAGATTGACTAAGTGCATATGAACTTCAGAAGAACTTAATTCTCATAAACAAAAGGTATTTGGCTATCTATCTGCCCTGTTGGCTAGCCAGCATGACTTCCTTTCCCCAAAGTACAACCTCTGAAACATGTAATGCTGGCAATGCCAGCAGCCTGGCAGTGTGATGTTACTTCTAGGAGAGACGTTGTGCAAGATGGCGTTGTGTTGACACAGCTGTATATGACATCAAGCATCTGGTTATTCTATTTATTTGAGTAGCTGATTGTTCTGGTGGGGACTGCAAACATTCAGATAAATTTCCATGCTCTCTCTGTGGACTCTTTTATCTGCTGAAAATTCTCCCAGAGAATACAGTATCACTCTCTCTAGTTCTCAGTAGCTGTGCAGAAAATCCAGAGAGAAAATGGAAGTGGAGATAGAAAGGAGGTTGGGGGGACTGGAGGTGGAGGAAGGGGGTAGGAAGAAGCTGTTCTTTTGCCTTTTTTTAATGTGTTTTTTTTAGTTATTACTAATAAATTAACAGAATAGCAATATTTACAAATACAGATTACAGTTATTATCCATGTGCATAAGAATTAACATCAGTAGCACTAGATCTCAGCTGTAGCCACTGCTTTTGTGTATGTCCAAACAGAGAGTAAGCCTTGAAATCTCCTGATTTTCTCATTAAGCTGGCTCTTATAAGGAACTGTAAAACAATTTGCATTACTTAATCTTCTGAATCCAGATGAGGCCCTAATCAATTATAGCCATTAACTGTGGGTGCATAATATAACAAGAAGCCTAATGTATTCAGTTAACAGTCAGTGGGTCAGTATATCTTTTCTATCATAGACAAAAAGTTATAAAAATAGATAAACAAGTTATATACCACATAAGGCAAAGAGCGTATTGTCTGGAAAAACAAATTATTTTGTTATGTGGTAGCCTCAGACACAAAAGGACCTCACTAAATCCATGCTCAGGATTGCACAAAGAATTTGGTTGTAGCTTAAGGAGCAAGTTTACGAGGAAAGTTAAGGAAAATTCAGTGCAAATTCTCCATCCTATAGGCAACTATCCAAACAACATGTCATGCAGTTGTACTAAACATCTACACAACCCCTTTCCTCTTCCTACTTTTTAATTTCGGGATGCATTTTACCCGTTTTCTTTTCCAGTGAAAACAGGATATTGACAGGTTAGGGAGGACCAAATACACAGTACAGTATAGTTACATACAACATTCCTGAGAGGGGAGTGGCATCAAACTATAAGTGTCCATTTAATGTCTCCACCCGGAAACACAAAGTTAAACTAGCTTACAGAATTAGGTAAACGGAGGCATATAAAATGAGGAAAATATATTTTTGAAATAAATATTTTTGAAATTCAGCATAATTCAAAAATAATAAAGAAAAAAAATTTGAACTTCAAAAGGATGTAGCATAAAACTATTTTATGCTCAAGCATATGCAAGACAGTACTTTTCCAAAGAATTCAAATCTGTGAATCCAGAAAGATCACAGCTGAGACCCAAAAAAGACAACCACCTCAGGTATAAAGAATATTTATCTTTTTTGGTGCATTACCACTTGCTTTTAGAGCAAATGAGGGCAACTAAAATACACCAAAGCATTATCTGTAGCAAAATGAGGTTTGTTTATTAGAGGAAAATTGATATTAAGTGTGAAACATTGGTAATAATCTCATGACAGCTGAATGAGAAATTGAAAAGTAACCAGCTGGTAAACCAGTAAATTATGATTTTATGACCTGTGAATTTGATCTACAGACAATTTTAATAAATAATATTTGAAATAAAATTTGTTTCTTAATTCAAAATCATGTAGAAGCATTCTTACTTGTTTTATTTATGCTATTCAGTGCACAATGGCATCATGCATTATTAAGATGCTGTTCAATTCTTCATTAAGACACAGCTCAATTCATAACAACACAGCAGCATTTTTAGAACTAGAGGCTGAAAAACAGGAAACTTAGTGTAGAGCAGTAGGTGGCACATGGCTGAAGGAGTACCATGTTCCATACTATGTAGACACCACCTTTAGTTTTATGACTATCATATTATGTAGACATCACCTTTAGTTTTATGACTATCATATTAATAAGGTGCACATACAAATTAAAGTAATTAAAATATCTTTAGAAATTAGAATTAAATATGTAAAGAATCAAAAAAGAACTTTGAATAAACCTGTCATTGTTTGCCACTTGAGATTTGAGATGGGGACGAAGAACTTAGAAATACTGCTCTACCAAGTCTATGTTCCTGGTTGTATAAATTTATAACTCTACCAAATATCATGCTTTTAGATTAGTATTTGCCAAAGTACAACTGCAACTCTTCTTCATAAATACAGCTAATCATCCATTAACTTGTCTGATATTTTAAAAACATAATTTTTTCCATGTTTAATAATAAAAAAATCTGTTTTTACACAATGCACAGTTGTGCTTTGAAGTTTTCTACAACAGAATTTCACTGAGGTAAAAACAAAAAATAATTCAGAGTAAGGACTGAGGATTTATGTGACCAGCAAGATAAGTAGCCAGAACTGAAGTTAATGAAGGACAAGGTCTCTGTGCTTTCCTCTAATAGATCTGGAACTGACCACTGTCAGAGACAAGATGCTAGACAAATAAACCCTAAATTACTAATATGGCACATTACTTAAAACTTGTGATACTATTTCCATGCTCTTGACTGCCATAAGGGGACAAGTAGTCTGTCAGCAGGTTGTCATTTACATTATCGCTGGACCATTGTGTTCCTTGTAAAACACTGTGCTCGTTTTGGGTGGGATAGAGTTAATTTCCTCCATACTAGCTAGTATAGAGCTGGTTTGGATTTCTGCTGGAAACAGTGTTGATAACCCGGGGATGTTTTAGCTATTGCTGAGCAGTGCTTACACACAGTCAAGGCCTCTTCTGCTTCACACACCACCTCACCTGTGAGGAGGCTGGGAGTGCACAAGAGCTTGGGAAGGGACATAGCTGAGACAGCTGACCCCAACTGACCAAAAGGATAACCTATATCATATGACATAATGCTCGGCATATGAAGCTGAGACAAGAAGAAAAAACATTCAGAATTACAGCGTTTTGTCTTCCCAAGTAACTGCTACATGTGCTGAAGCCCTGCTTTCCCAGAGATGGCCAAACACCTGAATTCCTTGTTTTGCACTGCTTGTGTGAGCAGTTTTTGCTTTCCCTATCAAACTGTCTTTATCTCAACCCACGAGTTTTCTCACTTTTACCCTTCCGATTGTCTCCCGTCCCACCTGGAGGAGAGTGAGTGGGCAACTGTATGGGGCTTTTTGCCAGCTGGTATTAAACCACTACAAACACTAGCAATATCTGGAATGCCATGGCACTTGTAGATTTGAGTCCTTAATGACAATATGTGTTGTCACCACACAATCAGTGATTGTGCTGGCAAAAAAGATCTTCTTTATAGCTTCTAGACTCCAGAAAATATCCTGCTTGAGATTACAAACTGACTTGCAGCCATCAAGCTGTCCCACCTTGACTCCTGTTAGAAGTGCTGATAACTTGATCAGCAAGCCTGGAAGCAGATTAAGCTGCTGATTCTCTTATCAACCCTTACTTCCCTGTCTGTGCACAAAATTTGTCACACACTGAGACAGTTATTTGTGACTTGGGAAACCCATGACCTCCTTCTGTCATCCAGAGCAGAGACTGAACCCAATTTTCACAATTCTCTGCAGAATTTCCCAACCACTAGTGCAGAAATTTATTCCCATTTTTCTGTTCTCTGGTTCATTGAATAATTAATTTTATTTAACAGTTGAAAAAGGTTTAACAGGTGATATTAAGGAAAGGTTACCCAAAGAGTGTTCCAGAAAGCTAATGGACTTCTGAATTAAGAGAGTAGAATTTGAACCTCAAACTTCTATGCTTCCTTAGGCCTTAAAGGATAACCAAGGAAGGAGGACTTTTTTCCCCATTTTTTCATCTCATATAATGCAGAAAGTTATTTTCACATTACATCTTTTCATTTTCTGTTCAAGCAGATGCTTCTTTTAATTTATATAAAACCATAGACTCTGTTACCAATGTATCTTGGTTTTTTAGTTTGCTGCTTATGATGTAATCTTTTTTGAGGAGGGGGCTGCTGCCTTGTTTCATTTTCCTTCACCTTTCTGATTTTTTTTTTTTGACTCCAGATAACAAGAGAACTTCAGCATGAGTTTTAAAGATGACAGAAGTAAATCTGTTTTATCAATTTATTTATTTATTTCATATAAACTCTGACTTTGTATCACAGAATAACTCTTGCTTTCTGCTTTACCTAGCAGTCTAATGAAAGAGTAATGCATACAAATCATTTTACTGCTTAAAACTTTTGAATAAATCATGTTAACCTTGTCATACTAAGTGACAGACAGAAATGTCACCATTGTTTGCCTGCGACAAATAATCCATATACTTCATGTATAATTCATCTTATCTTTAAGAATGTTTAACAATATTGGATTTAGTTAGATTTCAATAGTATGGTGCATCAAATTTCCTTTATCAATTTATGCGTGTGCCTCATCAATTTAAGTATGTATCTGTATGACTCTGCCTCTATGTTAACCCTGACAGATTTGGAGGTTGCTCTTATTTCATGGCACACAGACACTATCATTCAGTATCGTCCTTGTGACCTTCTCTCTGACATTCTGATCTCAAGAACCTACAATAAACCAAGGCTGTACATCCATCACAAGCAGCACAGATCTGCAGGGACACTTATCTAGCGGTAGATTGTCTCAGGGCCATCAGATTCTGAAAAGGATTTGAAACACTAGCCTAGGTAAGATTTAAATGCCTCCCAAAATAAGATTCCAGTCCCTTCTTAATGCTTCCTGTCCATCAAACTTGAAAAAGAATAAATCTGAAAACAAAGACTCTTGAGTGACAGGGAGAAGGGAAAATGTTTTACAGTAAAATGAGTACGTGCACATACACACACTTGCAGATGGAGACCCCTGCTGGCACTCCTCCGCCTCAGAAGGGAAAAGGTGTGGGATTGGTAGCTTTTAAGGTACCACTTTTGTGAAAGTTATGAGTCCTTTACTGTCCATTTTGCATTAGCTCAGTACAAACACTTAAAGGGCTGTAATATGGCAAGATCAAGAATGTAAGAGTTGTGGCTGGACATTTCTAAAATGCAGTAATTTTTTTTCAACTTAAGACATACAGTATGCTGAGTAAAAAGGCTTGCACAATGCAAATACGAATGAAAATTAAATCTCTCTAAAGGTTTTGTGTGACAACAGCAGACAATCATGAATAGATTCTCTTTCCTTCCATGCTTAACAAGTTTGCATGATGAATACAGCAGATACTCTCGATCTAAAATTTGTACACAGGCAGGGAGAGAGGCTGGCAAGTGGAATGGAATCTCTATTGCAGTAAACAAAGTTGTTCCTATAATTATTTTCCCCAAATAGCTTTTGAACTTGCTAAAGGCTTCCTACTTCATCATGTTTCTACTTCCCTGATGAGGAAACTAAAGAAACAAAATATTGTAAAAAAAAAAAAAAAAAAAAAAAAAAGCAAATCTGCAAAGAGGCACTGCCTGGTATCTTCACAGGGTTTTATTACCATTTCCTGGATGGAGCAAATATAGCCCAAATGAACAAATCCAAAGGGTTGTACTTCCAGGTACAGCCCTGTCGCGACCCAGCACACAGAACCACCCTGGGTGGGACGAGTGGGGTTCGCGGAGGTTCTATATATATATTCCCTTGGGGCAAATTAAGGTGAGACGGCACCAAAGAATTGTGTACTGGCTTATAATTTTAATGCATATAATTGTTTAAGGAAAAGGGAAAATGTGGGGTATGCAACAGGGTCAAGGGAAAAGGAAAATCACTTGGTAAAGACAATCCATTAATATTTTACCATTCACTAATAATACTAAATCTTATACCACTAATAACACAAAATCTCATAGTAATAGGGTAAGGATAGCATATTCACCAATATCACTAGGGTTAGTAATAAGCACCACCAAAATAAGCCATCTACATGAAAACCTACTAAACGAGCCCCCAAAAGGAGCTGGCATTAAACTTAACAGAATTATAAAAGAAAACAAATTAATTGGCAAAGACAATTCATGACAACACAACCAACTGCCAACACCAAATCTTACAGCAATGTGATAATGACAGCATAATCTCCAACAACACTAAGAAACCCGCAGCCGCTCACAACACTTACAATCACTTTTCAACATTAAAATAAACAACCTACAGAAAACCTGCTAAACAAGCCCCAAAAGGAGCTGGCATAAAACTTACAAGGTGTTGCCACATGTGCCAGAGAGAGGGATCAAGGGATGCCTGAAGAGGAAAAAAAGAAAGGAGAAGGAGAGAAGAGAGAAAAAAGTTTTCACCACTCTTTGGATCCTTGGAGAAAA
>NW_010123184.1:32801-41805 GCF_000699245.1 Pterocles gutturalis
GGGGGGGGGTATTGCTCGATCAGTCTGTCAGCATCTCAGGAGTCCTCAGGTGGTGGGTGCAAGCACACCTTCTCTTTGCTTATCCACCTCTTATAGACAGAGGCAATGCCTTGGTCTGCACCTATTTGCTGCTTTGTTGTAAGAGCAAGACTGAGTCCATTGTTAGTAAGGCCTTTGGTGCATTCCTGGCCATCTTCTTATCTACAACTGGACATCATGAGGCCTCGAGGCATCGCCTTATCAGAACCTCGTCCATTGAGTCCATTGTTAGTAAGGCCTTTGGTGCATTCCTGGCCATCTTCTTATCTACAACTGGACATCATGAGGCCTCGAGGCATCGCCTTATCAGAACCTCGTCCATTGAGTCCATTGTTAGTAAGGCCTTTGGTGCATTCCTGGCCATCTTCTTATCTACAACTGGAATGGAGTCATCCCTTGGACAGTCAGTTTGCAGTCTCTGCAAAACTGCACGAATGACTAGTCCTCCACAAGCCCTTTAGACAATAGATACCTGGTATATGAATGAAGTTCCTAGCTTTTACCACAAAACTCTTCAAAGTAACATGAAGTATGTTGTATTGTACTAAAGTGCATTCTGCTTCTACTTAAAATAAAAAATATGATAAAATATAAACGTTACTGTTCTTTATTCTCCTTCCCCACATCTCCCTCCCCCCCCAAAAAAAAGAGTACTGTTTTGTTTTTTTTTTTCTCTGTGCAAGTTGACTTAGTGTTTAGCACTAATTTCATTAAGAAGTAGCTCTGTACAGGAAAATCCTAATATCTCTTTTGGCATGATGCTAGGTTTTCAGGTCTCCCAGAGTCAACAGCCCACTCTCTGAAACAGTTTTCCAAAATGTTTGCTACACCAGTGCCAGCAGATGAGCAGTAACCGGAAGATCACAAGTATGTTTGCAGCTGAAGAAGCACTAACAATATTTACCATCACTTCACATAAAAAAAAAAAAAAAAAAAAAAAAAAAAAAAAAGTACCTTAGCAAACTAATTAAGCAAGTCATGCAATATGCTTAATAGAGTAAGAAAAAGGGAGACAGATTAAGGATTATTCCCTGTGGTCTCCCATTCTCTGCACATTCCTTTTCTATCTTCTGTTCATCAATGAACGCACGTGCATTTGAAACACAACTGTAAGCTATTGAAAGATTTGTTACACTTCTATTGTGACATAACTAAGAGTATCAAATAGTAAGAAGGGCAATATTAACTGAAAATCCATACCAAAACCCTCAGAATTGTCTGTATTCCTTAACAAAATCTAGATAATAGAATAATCCAACTTGACTCCAGAAGTCTTAAATACACAGAGATCAGCAAGATACTCCAGTTCTCTATGATTTTTTTCAAAACTTTGTTTTGATTTGCAGCCAGGATACATGAAGGCTGCCAGCAAACCTAACACCTCTAAATCATGTTGCTGGGATTTGCTGATCTGTGCAATCTCAAATCTAGAAGGTGAGAGAGTATTTCTGTATATAAGTATAGATGGCCCTGCAAGTCTGTTTAGGTCATCTGCAGACATATAAACAAGGATGGGAGATGGCTCTTACTCTTTGTAAAATATCTGATATTGAGTGATCTTGGATTTCCACTTTCCCTAGTGTATCAAAGTCTGCTTAGTGCACAGGGTACAAAAGCATTTATACAATTACAAAACTTCTTCTGTTACAATAGTTACAAGAGTAAATTAACATATGTAAGGGCATTTAAAGTCTAAGAATTAAAATATTTTAAAGTCTTTTACAAAAGTAAAAAAGACTAAAAACTAAATTATTTCAGTTGAGATGATTTTACGTGTCTAAACATGAGCATACAAAACAATACAACTCTGAGCTGAGTGAACTACTATACATTCTCTTTTACTAGTCGCATCCAAGGTAAAAGTTGTAGAAATAGTCAAAACAACAACAAACATCATGATAATAAAAAATTCTAAGGAAGATGTTCTTCTGCAATAAAGGACTAAGATACAGAAAACTAAATTAGACAGTTTTATTATTTCTATATTTTCATTTTGTTTTCTATGTCTTGCTTATTTTAAACTGCCTAATCTGCTGGATTATTTTATTTTTGTCAGTGGTAACACAGTTTTTCATAGCAGAACAATAGCAGATAACAAAGGTCACCTCTTTATAAAATATTAAGACCACTGTCAACATTTCTACTCATTAGAAATGTTTTGGATGGCATAGATGTCCTTTTTAAAGAAATCATATTCATGAGCAGAAAGCTCAGACATTCAACTGCTGTGTTCATTCTTCACTGAATTTTTATTTAGCAATTATCCCTTCAGCCATCCCCAGCTGTAGTCCTTCCCAGGAAAGGCTAGTTTGTCTGTATGGGCCGGAGGTGGCAGAGAAGCAGCCGGGCACACTAGCACAGAGGTCTCTGGAAAGGCTGTAAGGAAATGTGACCACGATCCTCCTCAGGCTGGGATTGTTAAAACAGAGCCTGTAACTATACAACACATGAAGTTTGTTTTAAAAGCAAGCTATTTGCTCCGTGCCCTAGAAGTGGAAGTGGACAGAAGGAGCCTTTTTCAAGTAACAACTTCTTGATTTAATTAGTCATCTTTCTGACGATTTGAAACTACAGCATTAACAGGCTTTCCTCAGACTCAACATATTTTTTTCTATGATTCTATGAATTTAGCTGAGGGTGACAAGCATTATGAATAACAATGTGTTAATAAATTTTGTTTGGAACCTCAGAGTATAATTATTGTCTCCTGAATTTAGAGTTAAATTCCTACATTACTTGCAGCTATATTACCTTCAAAAATAACAGTTCAAAATAGATAATATTTTTTAAATTAATCTTAATGGGTTAGGTGATAAATCCTTCCTGACAATACGCTGTGATCACACACAGGACCATCATGTAAAATATTTACTTGTGGGAACTCTATCATACTACTACAAGCAAACAAAAAACAGATGACTGAATCAAACTTAAGAGCAGAAAAACACTAATTCAAATATTATTGAGTTTTCACTCTGTGTTTTAAGAAGGGCTGTAAGGTAGAACTAAATATTTCCATTTGCTTCTTGAACTTTTAATCACAACATCTGGTGCTGGCAGAACGAAAGTTGAAGGCAGAAGACTGATTTTTCAAGTAGTACACTTAGCGATATGCACACTTACTATTGAAGGAATATTTAAGGACTTTATTTTTTCAGAAAATAATACTGTGGTAAATTTTAAACAAAATACCTTTTTTTCTCTAGGTATTATTACTCATAGTACTTCTGGACCTTTCCCACCTGCACCAGTACAGAACACAGAGCTTTGTATGTCCAGGTAAAAAGGTACTTTCTTGACCATGAGAGAAAGTAAACCAATTACAGTGTAGGGTTTCTGGTTGGTTTTTGTTTGTTTGTTTGTTTGTCTCATTCACATTATTCATCAGTTAGCATGGATAAAAGCACAAAAAAAATAAGGAAGCATTGCCTTCAAGAAATTAATGGGAAAGGGACAAAGAAAAACCAGGGAAGAATAATTATGCTTCTTCATTCAGCTTTTCAGACAGAACAACTCAGTGGCTCCAAAACTTCTTCAGTCTGTGAGGATCAACATGAGCAATTAATCTGAGGAAAATCAGTTCATTCTCTCTTTCTCCTGCAGTTGCAATCCGTATGGGAAATCACTGCACTAGACATCAATGAACAGGAGGGAAAGGAGCTGCAGTGCGTAAACGATGCAGCAAAGAACAACTGGTCCAGGGGTCAGAGTTAAGTCTGGAGATCCTGAGACAGTGGGCTTTCAGCTAAGGTCATGGTTTGTGTCACAGGCAGCCTGAATAACTGGAAAAATTCTACCATACAAGCTTTTCCATGGCCAGCTGTTGACATGTATACTTTTTTTTAAAAGTATTTACTGAGAGGCAAATCTATTTCTGTTGCTCATGTAAATATAAATGCTTTTCCTTCAAAGGTTGCCTAGCTTTTGAGCCTATTACCAAACTATGTTTGGACATTCTTGACAAGATTTACTTTTTCATCTCAAGGCACTGTCAAAATATTGAATCTAGTTTCTCAGTATGGGAGGGAAACAGGTCAGGGAGAATTATTGCCCTTTCCTAGGTGAAATGATAACTGAAAATTCCTCACTGCAATTGTGCGATTCTCAATCAGATTATTTTTTAATTCTTTAATTTCATAAAGGGCAAATCTTAAAGGTATTTTTTCCATCTTCTACAATGCCTAAAATTTAATGTCTTTATCGTCAATCAAATAGCCATAATTACAGAAGTGTATGACTGTTGGTTCAAATCCAAATAGCTCAATGCTGTGTAAGTAATGGTCGAATAAAGAATAGCTTATATCTACTCTTTCAGAAGATATACTGAACTGATTAAATTAGTAATAGTCATGACAGATTTCTGTAAAAAGAAGCAACATAATTCACATTCAAAAGCATAAATTTCTACAATACCTATTATATATACCCCCAAATGCGACAAGAAAACACATGCACAGACAGACATCTCTTATATGTTTTTAACATATGTGTAAACTGCTCCTTTCTTCCAGCATACCAAACAGAGCTCATGCTAAGTTATTTGTTTTTGAAGTTGGGTTATGCCTTTATTTGCACTGAGAAGAAGCTTTCTTCAGATGTTATCAAGCAAGTGTCAATGGTTCTTTTTGTACAGCTAGACTTAATTCAGACAAGGTTGGTAGAATCTGGTCCTCAAACTTACAATCACACTTATTTCCATTTGTAACGCTAAAGCCTTTTAACAACCATACCTGGAGCACCACAGTAAAAGTAAAAAAAAAAAAAAAAAAAAAAATTCACAACAATTTAGTAAGACACCGTTAAACTACTATGCAACACAAGCATATTCTTTTTGACACATACTTTAGATACTTTAACACTTTACAGCTGGTTGTCTCAACGTAAATGTCACAGAGAATCTTGCTGGGATTTTAGTTAACAAATAGAATATACCAGGTGGTATAGTCAATTGGCAGTGGTGTTACAAGACATTAAGCACAGAGACCCCAAAAATGTAGTGAATGGACTTCTGAAATGATAAAATTTGAAATTCTTAATAGTATCTTGACATTATCTCTTACACATAGCAGTGAGAAGGACAAATTTTGGGTTTTGTCCAAAACAGCATGTCAAGAGAACAAGTTCCACGTATGGACTGCTCTGTTGCTTTTTAGTGTTACTGTTCCAGTGTCTTTTCTGGTATCTCCAGCCATATGAAATTAGCCTTGACAGTGAAGCCAGATGCATTAAAGAACTAAATACAGAGAACGCACTTTTTCAAGTGACACCATTTGGAGCAGCTTCTTTAAAAGAAGCTGATTTTTTTTCATGATGAAGTTGCCCATCATCTTCTTCCAGTTTTATGTGCTGAAGTCCACCCCAACTGAACCAGATATGCACATACTATCACGCCACATCATACACTACAAGTCTAAACCACCACTGAAGAGCTGTATGAGAAAGCTCATTACAGTGCTGGAATTCTCAGAGGCTTAAGAAACTCATATCCTAAATGGCACTAATAGCACTGAACTTCCCATAAAGTACAATAAAAAAGTGACCCAGAACCCAATTCCATCTTCAGACACAGACAGACATCTATTTCTACAAGCACCTCCTCTTTCAAGTCAAGCTTGTTAAGACTCCATATTTCACAGCATAAAAAAGCTTGGAGAAGTTCACCATGATTTTGTACACCATCAGGCTGAATTATAACTAAAGAACAGCCATATGCCTGAATTGCCTATTTAATAATCTTAAATACTGTTCTGTGTTTATAGATTAAAAGCATGCAGATTTTTATAACCAAACCCCAGACTGATAGATTAAATGTCTTACCTGAAGCCAGCTACTAGGACACAAACCAACTGAAGGCTGTATGTTGTCTTTTGTTGTCTGCTCTCTGCAGGTTTCAGGAATAATCCAAATGTCTGTTAAGAGACTCCTCACAGTGGTATCATTTATGCAGTTAGTTACACTGGGTGAAGTTTAACAGGAAAAAGCATGGTTTGGAGACTGAAAAATAATTAGTAACCACCATTTGTCTATTTTTATTACAGCAAGATGAAAGCACATCTGGGTCAATTTTTTTCTAAATCATGCCATCATCAGGCGGCTAATGATAAAAATTTTCTTTCTGTACTATTCTTCAGGTTCTGTAGGTTATAGAAGCCCTGTTTCGATATGTGATGAACTGAATGGAGGTTCAGTCCAAAGCAGATCCTGCTACTAAGAAACATGTATCTTGATACTTCCCAGTGTATTTGGAACAAGAGACTTCTATTTGAGTGTATTCTTCTCCATCAGCTCCCCAAAACAGAACCATGTGATCCAAACTTTGTTGAGCCTCTGTTAACAAAGTCATAAATGAGAGTCAATAAAAATAATTCAAACCCACACAAATATAACAGCAGACAGTGTTTGGGCATGGACTGCTGTTTTTGTGGCAAAGCCATTTTTAAATGAGGAATGGTCCCTGACTCATTTCACTGTGCTGCCTTTAAACAAATATGCAACACAAACAGAAAGTGAGAAGGAAAGGTGAGGTCTGAGGGGAAGGAGGATGTAGATGCACAAGTTGTGACATGATTGTGTTCTGCCTCAAGGCAGGTTAATGAGATCCTTACACAATGTAGTGGGTTGACCCTGGCCAGCAGGAAAGCACAATACAGTGACCTGTTCACTTCCCACCCCAGTGGAACTGGGGAGAAAACAGGAAGAACAAAAGCAGGGAAAGTCATGGGTTGAGTTAAATAAGACAGTTAAACAAGTGAACAAAGAGGAAAAAGTGATGCAAAGGCAAACAGTCACCACCTCCCACAAGCAGACCAATGCCCAACCAGTCCCCAGACAACGGCTAATTTGGAAGACCAAACCTCTCTCAGTTTTTATTGCTGACCATGTTATTGCACAGTGTGGAATATGGTCAATATATTGAACCCAAATTCAACCCTTCAGTTCAGCTTTTGCCCACCCTCAGCCTACTTGTTGTTGGGGAAGAGCTGGAAATCCTCAGTGCTGTGCAAGCACTACTCATCAATTACCAAAACACTGATGTGTCACCTTCACAGTTTTAGTCACAAATCCAAAACACAGCACCATGCTGAGAAGAAAAATAACTCTATCCCAGCCAGACACCAGACAAAACACTAATTAGGTTCACCAAGCCTTCAGTTATTTCAACACAGATGGGTAGCAACAGCTTTCTTTGAATCAGGCATCTGATTTTAACTTTCTGGGGCATTCTGCTTTCAGCACAGCTGTAGCTTCCCCTATGAGGGTCTGATGAGCTTAATATAGGGGTATGAAAGACTAATGCAGGTTTTGACTGCTGGAAAAAGCATTTATGCAATCACAACAGCAGAACATGTTTCTGACATCACTTACACCTAAGTCCTAAACTTCCAGAGCTGTCTGAGTCTAGCTTGGGACACACACTCTCCTTTTCTCAGATTGGTTAAGATTATGAAATACAGTCTATATTTGCTTCATCATTTTAAATGGTTTCACACCAGCAGTGGATGGACAGATAGTACTTATCAAGTTGACATTGAAATACAATACTTGATCCAGCAGATATGTTGGTGATACAGGGTAGACCACCAAAAAGGTTTTGATCAAATTTTAGCCAGCATGATTAGTTTATACCAGTTCAACACTCTGAATCAAGTGGCTGTAGCATTTTTAATATGCTATTAGGAATTCTATAAAAGGGTAAAAAAAACTTTAAAAAATTTATTTTGTGTCAAGAAGCACTTTTTTAGTTTAAGGATTTTTGATATAATTTTATAGCTATGTGAATGTGAAAAAAATTGCACGTAACAAAAGAGGAGTTTTCATGCTATTTGGTTCTATGAATCAACGACTGAAATGAAAGGAATTTCTGACATTCCTTTATGAATTTTAAAAGCTCATCTCAAGCTCACTGAATAGCCCAGTGCTTCCATTGGCAGAGCTACAAGCACAAGGAACGCAAAATTGGTCCTATTTGGTAACCATCTAGGATAAATTCACCAGCTAGGTTAACAACAGACTCTCATTCCAAGTATTCTTCTTGGTGTAGAATCCACTGTCTCCAGCAAAAGAAACAACAGCACTAGAAATCAAAAGAGGGCACATTTTTCAAGTCTCAAGTCTTCAAGCTTGCGATATTAGTCATGTTAAACTGTGATCTCTTAAAACCTTTTTTTTCAATAGTCTAATTGATTCATCAACTGTCTTGCTGACCTTTTTTCCACAACTCTACTTTTTTATACTATGTTGTCCACATGCATGTGTGCTGCACAACAAATGAATCCCTGTGCTCTAATAATCTCCTTATGAGCTCTGCAGTCTCTCAAAGAAATGGTATTTAAAGTAGTCAATCATCAGGGAAAGTAGTAGTGAGAACCTACTTTTCAATGATAGTTTTAAGGTTTCCTTGGTACAGATACAGCAAAGCAATGGAAGAAGAAAAAGTAAGTCAGGTCAAAACTTGATTAGAAATAAGAAACTGTTTTTGTGATCTTACTTAGCTTTAGAAATAGGCTATATTGTTTTGGGGCACTTTGCGAAAGAATTTTCTCTCCATGGTTATTTTGAGACAACTAAAGAAGAAAAGAAAAAACAAACCACAATATGTGTTTCTTTATTCTTTTAAATTTTAAAAAAAAAAAAAAAAAGAAGCATAGTTTTAAGCTAAAAGAGGGTAGATTTAGATTGGATATTAGGAAGAAATTCTTTACTGTGAGGGTGGTGAGGCACTGGAACAAATAGCCCAGAGAAGCTGTGGATGCCCCATCCCTGGAGGTGTTCAAGGTCAGGTTGGATGAGGGTTTGAGCAACCTGCTCTAGTGGGAGGTGTCCCTGTTCATGGGAGGGGAGTTGGAAATAGATGATCTTTAAGGTCCCTTCCAACCTAAACCATTCTGTAGTTCTATGATAAAAATATTACATGTAGCATTGCAGGTATACATATTTAAATTTAGATATATAAATATGTATTTTA
>NW_010123185.1:0-37654 GCF_000699245.1 Pterocles gutturalis
CGGCCCACCTTCGGCACCGTCATGGAGTCACTTGTCCCCTCTGCAAAGGGCCCACCAGGCCGCGGTTCAGTTTAGAAACCCAGCAAGCAACCAACCAACAACCTGGTCAAACAATAAAACATTTGGGAGGAGGGGCAGTTAAAATTTTCATCTCCTAAACCACAATGTGTTTTCACACAGCCCAGCTCACCCCTGTGCAAGGCTCCCTGGAGAACTCAGAAGGGAATTCCGCTCTACCTCCAATGCCCTGAGGAAAAGTCTCTCAAAGTTGTCATCTAACCTATAATATGCTCTCAGTTTTTGTTCGGCTAAATCCCCTCAAATGTGGAAATGGCTGATCATTCCCATTAAACAAAAAATGGTGTATGGGAGAGAAAGGATAGAATCATTAGTAAATAAATGAATGGGATGATTTTAAAAAAGAATAATTTGCTCAATCAAGAATAATTTGAACAGCATCTAAGTAGTCATGGAAAATCATAAACTATTACCCTATATAGTGCTCTGTTGACTATTAAATGTCTCCTTTTTCACACCACTGGCCTGAATGAATAACTTGGCAGCACTAAATTAGCCAGGTGGCAAAATGTGCTTGTGTCAGCTATTGGCCAAACAAAACAGCAAATAGCAGAGCTCATTTTGCAATGTCACATTAACTCCTTCAGCACTGGCCGTACGTACTTTTATATCTGCTGTGTAGAAGTACCTGGGAGCAGGCCAAAAGAGAGCCTTTCCCCCTCTGCAGCACAGGTGGCCCTGCTCTTGGTCTGCTTGTCACAGTTGCAGGTTGAGGTGATGTTTGTGGTTGTTTCCGTATGTGGCATCTGAGATTATACGGAATGGGCTGCTCTGTAGCATCTGTGTCAGCTTAACATCCCAGTTTGGAAAAACTGCGTTCTCAGACTCTCTTTAGCAGAGGGGATTTTATGCACAACTTCCTTTACCTTTATGAGAGCCCTCTCTTCAGATTATCATATTTCATATTATCAATATTTCTGTTTTCATACTGTCATTATGTTTATCTTCAGCTTCCAAGAGACCTTCAGGAAATGGATGTAAAGAACATGAAGGAGCAAGCCAAGTGTCAGAGGACTAAACTTAACTGTATTACGCTCCCAGTAGCTTCAATGGAATTACCTCAGGGATGAATCTGGAGTTTTACTTACACAGCATTACTGAAATACCATATGCGACAAAAGGATGCTTGTCTCATTGATGTCAGTGGGATTCTTTTGACAGATTTCACAGAATTTATCAAGAGTGACCAATGACCTTTTTAATTCTAGAGGTTAATTTAGGGGAACAAAACATGTTCTTTTATAATTAGCAGCCTTTCCCAGCTATAAAAACTCACCTTCCCATTGCACAGCTAACAGTAGATCTCTGAAGTTAAGACTGGGCCTGTTTTCTGTTAAGGGAGAATTTATTTAACCTTAGTATGCAATATTTCCCTGAAGTACTATGGAATTTCATTAAGAAAATAAAGGCAGTATTTCATAATTAAGTTGCCGGTTTAATATTTTTTTTTACATGAGACATGCTTTACTGATAAAACTGACCGCACCATTCACTGTAAACCCAAAGCAGAAAAGGGTAGGGTATTGGCAGCTGTATTTTATACAAAGGACATTGACAGGGTTTTTTTGGCCCACAACATAGATCTCATATTTCAGATTCACTTTACTTCCGAAAATGATAAACACATTGTACCTAGCCATGGATGGTGTCCTGTTCTTATCCAGGCAGTCTCTTGTCCACCGAGTTGTTTCACATGCCCCAGGCAAAAGACATGGGTGAATATTTTCCATTAAAAACAGCAGTGGTGGGAGGAGGGAATCACCAGTACTGTAAGTTAATGAGATGAGGGGCTTTAAATACACTTAATAAACAGTCACTTAGGCTAAGCATAATAAGTCATGGAAATTTATAAACTATTACCCACTATAGTACTTCATTGACTATTAAACATCTATTTTTCACACCACAAGCCTGAGTGAATAGCTTGGCAGGAAAAAAAAATTGGCCAGGTGGCAAAACGTGCTCAGTACAACCCATGTCAGATATTAGCCAAACAAAATAGTCCAATGGAAGCTGATTTTTAAATGCTTTTTTAACCCTTGATAGCCTATGGCAAAGTCTTCTAGGAGCAAACATTTGTATTCCTGAAAATAGTAATATGCATTAACACCACACATGGATGTTTTCCTAAGTACAGTGCTTCTGTCTGTCCTGGATGCCTGTCCTCTCTATACTGCATATCTGTGATTTCCAGTTCTACTGATGGTCACAGCCCAGGGACAGAGGCAATGTCTGTCACCTGAGGTCTGAGAGTCCACCTGACATCAGGTTTTCACTGCAGGCTTTTAACACTGGGTTTTAGACAGGGCTCAGTTTGGGAGCCCCTGTCTCCCTTATTTCAAAATAACCTCCAAAGAAGACTGGGGGAATTTCCAGTCTTATTAAATACATGGTGATTCCTAATCACTCTTCCATGAGTGAAAGGACTTTTTCTGGTGTAGAGGTAAGGGTTTATCTGTGGATTTAAAACTGTAGCATGTAAGGAGTTACATAGGACAAGGAATGTCTGAGAGGAAATCTCTGAGCTTGGTTGCTTAGCCCCATATTAGCTCTGCCGATCTCTGTGGAGAGACCAAAAAAACAGATTTCTAGTAGTTCACCAGCCCTCAGCCATGGCCAGGCTGTTTAAGCATCCTAGGATGTCTCATGCCTGGCTGAATATCCCCTATATAACATAGGGTAGAAGGGCTAAAACTTGTAGCATATAGCACATTGGAAACTATTCAAAGTCTAGACGAAAAATGAGAGGTTTGCACCATATCTGACTTTCATCATCCTTTTTGACTTCAGTTAGGCACAGAATAAGAAAGACAGCAACTTTGTTTTCCATTATGCCCTCATATCTATCAACTGATGTATTATTTTGATTCAGCTTCTCACCCCAGCCTTGTTTCTTCCTTTCCCCCAGCTAATACCGCACTTCTGTCTTCAGCGTCCTCATCCCCTCTCTGACAAATTTTGTAAGCATTTTACCAGGTTATGCAGAGACAGAATTATCTTTATCTCTTGCTAATATTATCCATCACTACAAATACAACTGTGCAGCACGTAGCAGGTTACACCTCCTGCCACAAGCTGACTTGACAGTGTTCCTGTGTGTCACAAGGCTAAAAATCATTGTGTTAGAAGAATGACTCAGCCTCCAATGTCCAGTCCCTCTCTAATAGCTGATGCATTCAATTTTTGGGTCGCTACTGAATACAACCATCTAGAAATGGCTCCCTACCATCCACTGCTGGAAAGGTGGTACAGATATACCACTGAAAACACCTCTGGTGAAACTGTGTCAAGCATTACATTCTTGGGACAAAGGGCTGTATGGGAGGAAAAGGAGAGCTTACTGTTGCCTTAGTGTCTGTTTGCATCAGTCTAGTTGACACAAGGGGGGCCAATGGGACAACATTGAATTGAGCCCAATATACATAGCCAAATGAAACTGCTGAAGGAATGCGTGTAGGTTAAAAAAAAAAAATCCAATTACCGGAGCTGGAATTAGGCCAGAACACCTTCACTAACACCTCTATTCATGAAAAAAAAGAAAAAAAAAAGTGATCCTTAATGACCACAAATGATCACAGACTCTGTTTTACATCTCTTACAAAAGCCAACGTATTCAGCAGCATTACATTTCCCAGAGCTAGACGGATAAAGGGGGAAATATGTAATTGATTTTTTTCCCCCCCAAGAAATTCATGATAGTGTTTGCACTAATTTCAACAGTATAGAGATTTTCGAAAAGAGAATCAGTCCTGTTTAAGCTGGAAGCTAACAGTATTAAAAACCTATGGTGTCTCACTCACCACTTGCTTTTGCAGAGGCAATCAGGATCTGCTTCTTTTCAACCAGTATGCATAAAAAGCCTCTTAACCATTAGACTGCAACACTATTACCTGCAGCAGAATGGAAACAATCAGCCTCTCTGAAGGTACGTTGTAATGTCATTCCAGTGGGGCAATTACTGGTCCTTCTCAAAGCCCACTGAAGCAGATGGAAGGGCTTCCTTGGGTCTCACTATGTTTTACAGCCAGGCCTGGACACACATAGAAAAGACTTTGAGTTTTTCATTTCCACTAATGAAGAACTACCAATTTATATGAATGCTAATTGCTTTTAAGGGTCATGCCTTCATATGCCTTTTCTGATACATACCACTTCATCTCAAAAATGTTGTGGTTTATACTCAAATCATGTAACCCATTCATCCACTGGTTATTCTTTACCAAAACTT
The DNA here is from genome assembly GCF_000699245.1 of Pterocles gutturalis. Lineage (NCBI taxonomy): Eukaryota > Metazoa > Chordata > Aves > Pterocliformes > Pteroclidae > Pterocles > Pterocles gutturalis. The sequence continues at coordinate 4,307 of NW_010123185.1, forward strand.
TGTTCTCTGTTACTAGCTACTACCTCCCAGTATTTTGTCGTGCAGACAACCTCTCCCTCAGCTGTGCAAAAGAGGCGCTCAGGCAAGCTAAGCTCAGACTAATTGGACTTGAACTACACAAAAACTCAGTGGTTACAGAATTAGCAATAGCTCATAACATACAAAGGCACAATGGAGCATCTAGCTGCTGGATACTTAGCGCTATACCATATACACATATAAGCCACCAAAAGTATTCCAAGTTCTCTTCAATATCCGTTAGTACATTTTACTTACTGCATGGCACCATTCACCGTAGTACCTTCTAATCATCTGAGCCACCAAACTGTGTGAACAGAATGCCATGGTTAATGGCAGCAGGTGGCACAATTGAAGAATCTCTGAAGAAAATGGATATTTAGTCATCCCTGTCCACGAGAGGATTTCACCAAGAAATGAGCTTATCATGCTCTTTATTAAGTTGACAAATATTTTCTGAGAGAGCAACAAAAGTATGTCTTTTTCAAGTGAGGAAGAAAATCCACACGGAGTTCTCTATCTAAATGCCTACATAGTACTTTAAAAATAAACTTCAAGATATATCGCATTATTGCAACTAACAGGATCACTGAAATCTGTCCCTTGAAGTCAGATTTTCTATTCATAGGTTAGGAAAACAGAAATACTTTCCTTTATTTGCAAGAAAAAGAAGGTTTTTGTGAGGAATAAATAAAAAAGATAAATAAAATTTACTCTTGCTAACAGGTAGCGTATGCTGCACCTTGATTCATCTATTTTCAACTTTAAGGTTCATTTATTAAACAGCATAAACCCAAGGTTTAAAATATGTACACAGCTATCTGGTGTCAGACTGTGGCTTCGATTCAACAGGAGTCTGTATCTACCTTCTCTTATTCACATACAAACACAGAAACACATCCTCTCCTTCTCCATATTTCTGTTAATTCAGTTCCTTGTCCCTTGAAGTTTGGATACGCAGAAGTAAGAAGGACTAACTTACATTTACTTACCCATCCTATCCTCAACGGGAAAAGGAAGAGGAATGAAGAATTAGATCGTCTTTTCCCTTCATACACTTGCTGATCATCAGTTCTCATGGGGATTCAATGTCTTGCGGGACAATTCTTGGCACGATGTATTCTTTTTCACAGTAATTTGCTCATGCTATTGCCTACTAAAATCTCACCTTTGCTTCACATGAAAATTACTGAATCAAAACTAAGAGAACAGCTCACATGGAGCTACATATATTCCTCAGATTATTTGTTCAAAGAGACTGATATATTTCTGCTGTCAAACTTACAGTTGGCTTAATACAACTTGGAGCCTATGCAGTTGCTCCAACATGTGCTACTGGTAAAGTTTGCTCTTTCTGAAATGTTATTTTTCACTGCCAAAGCACACACCAATCCTGTGCTCAGCTATGGAAATTTAATGAACGAAAGGGAGCCGTTTCTGAACTCTGTAGGATTTGTATTATTTCATATTCTTTTTTACATTGGCTACTACTCTGAAACACTTCTGCCACTTTAATGGACAATAAAAAATGGCCAAAATCATTGCTGTCCTTAGACCTTGTGCTGGTTAAATAAAACAAAGCAATATTCCAGCCTACGTGTTGAGAGAGAACTCAGCCTTGCTTCACAAGCAGACAAGCATTTTTGCTTATGTGCTTGCAAAGGAAGAGTGTCGTCATACCATCATCGTAAGGTTTGTCACTGGGGTTACTGAACCTATTCTCATTTCTAGACTCACCATTGTTGGGAAAAAATCCCAACGTTTAACACCTAGGCTGACAGGGGAGGTAAGAAGTATGAGGGCTTGTTGCTTAATTACTGATGGGGTGGCATCTTGCTGCTGCTCTACCAGGACCCCTGTGATGGACTTGAGCAAAATACTGGTGAATTTTTAAAGTAAAGCCCCACTCGGTCCCTTTTAGGCAAGAAAACGTTCTCTAAAATGGAGGTTTTGCTTCATATTTATGCACTTTCCTTTTGTCAAAGGAAATAATCAGCACTGACCAGATATTCTTGGCTCTGGTAACACGATCTCTTCCTCACCCTTTATTTACTGTCATCTTACAACCCTCTGAACTCTGAATTTCATCTAGCAAAAATTCAGAGGATTTATGCTCCTCTAATATGCTTGTGGTGTTGCTTTTTTCCCGTATTATATGCCATTTGTGGCATCTACACAAACTTGCTGTTTCAGCTATGGAACAAATCCCTAAGACACCACTGTAGATGCAAACCATGTACCCAAATGAGTTGATTTTGGCACCCAGATTGCTGATGAAATTTATGCTTCATTAACAGATGCCTAATGTATATAATACACATATTTTAGAATTGACCTCAACCTGGCCAGGGAGGCTGGCTGACCCCATGAAAATACAATTACCTAATGAGAGATTAGAGAGTTTTGCTTATTGTATTTACTATTTCTAGGAAATTACTTTGTGTCCCTGTAGCTGCGTCAGCCTTCTCATTTAAAGTATGTTTTAATGTTATTAGAGCTTGCAAGCTAAACTAGTGGAAAGACAGGGAAAGGCAGCACAATTTCCTTTTAGATCAGAGCCAATGTTTCTCCAAAACCTTAGCAGGCTGGGTTTGCCATAAGATCAATGCAGCTGAACACTCCACCTGCAGAATGAGCTCACTGTCTGTGCATTACGCTAGCCCTCTGCCAGTCCAAGTAGTAAGACTCCTGGGGTTGGTCTTGAACCTGCTACTCCCCACACTGGAGTGTTAAGCTTTGCTGCCAAGACACCAGGCCAGGTATTAAACGCATTCTTGTTTCTGTTACTTTCCAGCACTCAGAGGACCACATTAGAAAGCCCAGAAAACTTAATTGGAAAGCAAGGAGAATGCAGAATGCTGAAAGACCTTTTACAGACAGGAATATGTTCTCAAAAAACAAAACAAAACAAAACAAACCCCATGGATTTAAATATTCAGCTCACGTTTTCCTTACAGAGGCATCAAAATGATCAATCCTACTTGAAACAACCAAAAAAATAACAAACACAAAAGAATCACGACTGAGTAATCTTGTCTTCATCGCTGTGTTAAATTTTACGTGGCTTGCTCATTTCAGCATTGCAAGGCTTCCATCTTTTGGAGAAGGGGACTTACCAGACACTGTAGCTCAAATCCCCAGGGTTAGGAGCCCTGGGGTATGAACCCACCAAGGACCTCCAATTCAGTCTCACTCAGGACTTTGGATGGGTCATGTGCCCCCCATGAATACCTTGGAAACCACAGCGAAGGGCAGGAGTGCTGCTTTTAATTAATTGGAGTAAAACTAGTGAACAGGAAAGTGAGGTTCTCATAAAAGCATTTTGGCAGGAGGGTTTACCTTAGGTTTTATGGCTCTTGCAAGGGAAAAATGAAAAGTCCATTTGTGGTTTTCTAGTTGTGATTATTTGAGGTAAAAAGTCAAGCACCTCAGGTTTGTCATTATATAGGTTGCATGCATGGGAAGTAATGCACACTAGAATTCAGCCACTATGTTAAGTCAAGCTTTTCACTTACAGGTTTTCCTAAGATCAAGACAGCAACAAGAACCAATTCAGAGATTCTGAGATGCAATGAGGAACTCAGAAGCACATAGACACTAGGATACATTTTTTTCAATATAGCCGATTGTTTAAAAAAAATAGTAATTTACTGTTTTCTGAATCAGAGCTAAATTTCAGTCTTTCATTGTTTCACAAGACTGCTTTTAACTGTTTATTTGTTCCACTACAAGGAGCCTCCCTTTTAACCATGCTCCTTACTCAGTAGGTTTTGCTAGCCAAACTCTGACAAAGAAGGAAAGGAAAACCTTTCATTTGTAATTAAATGTCTTAAGAGAAATATTTCTATACTATATTAAGCTACCCTAAACATGACACTGCTGTCAAGCTAGTCATGTAAGTCAGAGGGAATAAAGAGGAAGCCACCACATAAATTTATATAGATACACATAACTGTGTTGTTGGGTGTAGAAGGAGAGACGTCCAGTAGAGAATTATTTAGCATGTAAATAATAAACATTTAAGAAATCAATAAACCCTCATCAAAATACACGTCTACTGCTGTAAAGAGCAGTTCCAAGTTTTCTATGCCTTGATTTAGAAAGGTTCTCCATCTTGAACAAGAAAATATTGCTGAAAAATAATTAATCTGATGTTTTTGACAGCTGTTATTTGTGTTGAACTTTGCTATACAGCCCAGTCACGGCTTTCTTGTTGGTGGCTTCCCAATAAGGTAACTGATCTGGATCCACAGGTCCACAGAAAGGCAACCATGTCTCATCACTGCCCTACAATGTGAGTCCTCAATGTAGAGGGGAGCAGTAACTTAAAAGAGGCTGTTAATATTTTTGAGTAACTTACTTGAAAAGAAACACACGTTGATAAAGTTTTGCTATTATCTCTAACATTCAAGAATAATGAAGCTGCTTTCTCTCTGATTTGTCTGGGAACAATGCTAAAGCTAGGAGTATTTGCACATTAGTGCAAGTAGAGGACAGAGGGTAGTACCATCATAGAATGATGGAATGGTTTGGGTTGGAAGCGACCTTAGAGATCATCTAGTTCCAACTCCCTGCCATGGGCAGGGACAACTTCCACTCAACCAGGTTGCTCAGAGACTCATCCAGGCTGGCCTTGAACATCTCCAGGGATGGGGCAACACTTCCAGGGATGGGGCAGCAGACTTACTACACACATTTGGAGGCACATAAAGGATAGATGTCAACAGGCTTGATATCCCTGATTCTCTAAGGTAAATATCAAGAAAGAGCTTTAAGGTCCTTTTGTCCACACACGGCAGTAGTGAGGTCTTTAGATCTAAAAAAACCCCAACAAACCACACACCAAAAAACCAAAAACCACAAACCACAAAGTTCAGAGAGTGAAATGGTCAAAAAATTATAAAAACGTGAGATCAAAAGCAACAGCCATACAATGAGAAATATCAGAAGCTTGATCTGTGTAACTCAAACGCCTTGATTACATCCCAGTCATACTTATGCAGGGGAGGGAAAGTTCTGGTTTTTCTTTTATTTTTTTAAGCATAGATTGTCATTAATCACTGGAGCAATTTAATACAGCATTTAATTTACAGTTTAACCAAACTAGGAGGATCTCTCTGTAAAAAACATATACTCACTTAGGAGGTATGGGATAGATGCAAGGTCACTTATTGCCTTCAAGTGGCAAGCCAGACCAGACCATCCTAAAGTATCCCTTCAAAATCCATGACACAAAACAAGAAAAATTCAGTTTAAATCAGTAGAGCTATGTAGGTGATACCCCCTAAAAAATGAGGAGAATAAAAAAAAAAAAAAAACCAAAACCAGTCACTGTTTTTGTGCACTTGTGAAAAGAGACACTGAAAAATATTCATAGGGCTATATGCTAGGCAAGGGACCTCCCATCCTGTTCCGAGTATTATAGTGTTTGGATGCTGACAAACAAATTACATTAATTACATTCATTCTATCAACCACTTAAACACCATTAGGGCTTATGCATACAATAACTGTGCCATTAGCCAAATCTGGATACCTCACTGCTGGTAATCAACATTCTGTCTTCTTGTAGTATAACTATCTTAATTTCCTTCTGCAAGCCTCCTTCAGCACCATTCAGATTTTGAACATGATATTAAGGACGTTATAATTTCGTGTAATAACATTACATGGTGTTCTCTCAGAGTTATGGTCTACTGGGCTACTTGAAATTACTTGCAGAGAAAAGCTGAGAAGGTTTGCTGCTACTATTTTTTGCCATGCCGCAACCACCTGCTTCAATACTATCCTCATATTACTGTTATAATTGATTGTTTAACTTCTTTCCTAGTTGGGGGAGGAGTAAGATGCATTTTCTTTCCTACCTCTCTCCCAGGCCAGGAGGGACATGGAAAATTACATACAGCGGACTAAAAATTGGGAAAGTTGCCCGTCCCTTGTATCCGCTTTGAAATAAGAAAAAGTGGAGGGCAGAAGTGGGGAGCTTCTTGAAATCTGCTTTCCTTCCTTGCCCTCCAGCTGGCTATAGGAGCTGCCATCAAGCCCACGGAGTCCTGGAGTCAGGAAGCCGATTGCTTGCCAAAGCTGCCTGTGTATGCTCTCGCAAGAGCTGATCCAGCTGTAGGGGCACATGCTCTCGGCAGTCCCAGAGTACCATCTCTAGGAGTCCCCAGCTTTCTGATCACTATAGCTGCTTCTGCACGTGAGGAGCAGGGGACTATGGGCCTTCTTCAAAAAGTAGCTCAAAAACACTCCTGGAATTTCACCAGTCCTGTGTCAGTCCATGATCACAACAGTGAGATGATTTAGTTTTCATATTGACACCAAAAACTAATCTATGCACCAGGGAGAAATTCCTTGATTATTTGAGTTAGAGAACTCCTTTATGTAATTGGGAGGGGGAATTAAAAGGCAGGGTAGGAAGGTTTAAAACTGATTGTTCAGGCCACAGACATCTCTATTTTTATCATTAACATTTGGTTCTGTTTGATCAAGGCAATAAACAACGCGATGAGTACACCCAGCATGGTATTTTGCAACTTTGGAAGCAGGGTTTGTCCACAGCTTTAAGTGAAGCTCCGTAATAAATCACCAGACCTGAAAAGATGAATCTTAGGAACAGCATCCTGCGATTCGTTCAAGCTCTTCATTCCACAGCCAACACCTGGCCGAGATTCTTAAATTCAGCATTGATACAGCATTGTCCTAAATGCAGCATTTGTTCATTAAAATCAAGTTCTTTCATTTATGTTCATTCTTCCCCCTCTTGTGGTTCATTATAAAATCACAATTGTTGCTTCCAGAAATGTTCCATAGTTGGGCTTCCTTGCAGAAGGGATAGAAAAGGATCCACAAAATCTAACCAGGCAGTGCTACTACTAAATTCAACAAAATGTGAATATAGTAAATAATCAGTTTGCTATTAAGGGTAATTCTCATTGCAAATTGAAATGTTCTTGGTTATCTCTGACTGAAAGCAAATCTTGCCACAAATGATGCAAAATACATTTCAGACACCTTTACCATAACTATTATATATCATGGGCTATTGTCTGGGGAAGATTTTAGTACTTGCACCCTCAATCATTTGTTGTCTTACCAGCTGACCATAACAGTATTGTAGATATAATGTCTTCAGCCAGATCTTCAGCTTGTATAAGTGATGTAGTATTAAAATACCACGAACTTGTGCCAGATGGCATGCCAGCTCTCTTGTACAGGCAACTTTTTGCATTTCTTACATATAGATATGTTTCCCCACCAGACTGAGCACCCTGACTTGATTCAGCAAAGCGTCATTAGGAAAAGTACTAACTGAAAATATACAAAGACTTTGCGTACAGATCTTCGATATTCAAAGGTCTCCAGTAAGAGTACGTTTTATCCATGCAAATGTTGGAAATGCATGTGGATATGCATACGGACTCAGGGAATCTCTGTTCAATTAAAAATGTGTTATTTGTGTCATGATAAATCTAGAGAGACTTGTGAGCAGCAGGCCAGCTAAATAAGATTGATGGATTGATAGAAACTCATCAGTCTAGCAAATCAGAGACACAATGCAGGAAAGTCAACATGTACTAACAAAATTTGCTTGGAGGATTAGAACTTATTAATAAAGTCAGAAGACTGTCATGTCAGAGTTTCTCACTATAATGCTAACTGACAGCCAAACAGTTTCAACTTTGTAGTAAGTTAGACTATCACACTTAGAATCTCTTCAGCCAGGCAGTCTCGTAACCAGAGCACACTGCTGAAGTGCAACAACTCCCACTACTAGAAAAGCTGTTGTAACCGGGGATCTACTTTCATTCAGAGGACTCAACTGAAGGCTGCAGGAATAGAATATTACAACAGGTCATATGCTCACAGGTGCAAAAATGAACATAAAATCTCCACACATCTGCAACTTTCAGAATTAGAGGTAAGACTGCTGGTAGACTTGCTTTTTAAGGAACAACAGCAGATGGTTTCCCTTTATCATACCATAGTAGTAAATCTCCTTAACAGTAGAAAATCCTTAAGGAGAGCTTGGTGGGAAGACTTACAGAAAGTTTCTCACAAATCAGACAATTTTTAACAAAAAGACTTTAATGGGTAAAAAAACCCCAGGCACAATAATGTGAACCAGCTACATGTAATATTTAAAACAATTCTTAGTAAGAATGAAAAATGGTGGTGAGACTTCAAGGAGCATCATTCTCCATTTTCCCCTGGGTATTTCTTGTGCCTATTACTCTAAATATTGCAGAAAAAGTGCTGCAGGGTCTACCGATGATTAGCTTTTCTACAAGGAAGATGAGTTTGAATCCACTAGATGATTTTGAATCAGTCACTTAACAATCATTTAACATTATGGGCACCAGAAAATAAACCAGTTTATTTAGTCCATTCTACACAAAGGCTGAAAATGCAAAGTGCCAGATAAAAGAGAGCTGCTGAGAGCCAACTACTGCAAACATTGGTAATTTGGATTTTAGTTTAAGGTGAGCAGGAAAACTCTTACTCCTAACTTCCTATGAATTTTAATTGTATGACACAATTGCATCGTACAAGCAGGTCATAAACTTTGTAAAGCCACAAACTCTTTGGATTTTAAGGATTAAAGACTAGGCATAGACTGAAGGGGATGGGATAGGTAAATTGCAATGGCACACAGATAACACTGGAAAACACCCCTCAAGGGTACAGCTCAAAGGCCAATTCATTGCCTACATCTTGCTCCTCCCAGAGGGAATTATTTATCACTGGTTCATAGCAGTAAAATTTTGGAAAACCCTGACCCTCAGCCAATCCCAGTAAGCCAGTCAGAGGTTGGGTTTTTTTTTGTGCCAAGAGGGACTGCTTCATCCACCACAATCCCATCCCCCTTCCTCTCCCCTCTGCACACTCCCTCTGAGGGGAGAGAGGAAGCAGATGTATAACCCTGTTGCTCCTGCAGGCCCAGTCCCAAGGTCCAAGTAACCTACATCAGGATGCAAGAAAAGCCTTCACACTCTTATTGGGCATGCAGTACACATCACAATCTAGCCCCAAGAAATCAAGAGATTAAAGTTAGAACATGGTTTAAACGGATCTGAGTGAATAATTTTTAATGAATGCATTTAATGATGGATGAGTTTCCTTCCTTCTTTCCATGAAATGTGAGGAGTGAGTTGCAATTTGCTTCACATATTCCTTCCTCATTGAATCTTTTTAAATTTCTTTTAAAGTAAGGGATTGCCACTCCAAGCACAAACTCACTGTTCAATTGCAGTTGGTCCCATAAATCACTTAATATTGTTTCTATCCTCCGGTCTAATGAACATAACTCATGGAATCAGCTTTGTGGTACACAGGCTTACAGAAAGCACATTAGAAATTCACTTTTCATAGTATTCCTGGGTGAGCTTAACATTTATTTTCTGCCAATAGTTAGGTGATTAAAGTTTAATAACTAGGAGTGTGTGCAGGAAATGACACCAGAAGCAACCCCAAGATGGCTGAAGATTTGCTTCCAAACTTGCACAATGTAAGTTGAAATGGTTTCTGCATTATTCATCCACCCTTAGACCTAAACCATATATGTCTTGCTAGCAGCCTTGGAAACATATGATGAAGTGTTTTAAAATTCCAGTAGATGTCACCACTTCTCCCCCAGCGAGTCCTTAAGTAGGTCTAAAAGAAACTTCTGAAAATTCAGTTTGCACAACATAATGAGAAAGCAGAGAGACTCGTTTTGCTTTGGGTTACATCGATGTGTTTTGCCAGAAAAAGAATATATCCATTTTTCTAATTTATGTCAATGAATTCATGAGTTTATAAAACTCATGCCACTATTGTAAACCAAACCACATCCAGATTAGCTGTCAATTGCGGCGGTGTTGTTAATAAAAAACAGTATCTAGTGTTGTATTTATTTTTCCCATGTCACTTTATACTTCATACATATCAAAGACTTCAACAATACCTTGATTATAACTATAGCCCTGATTCTGACTACAGTTGGTTTTCCTGCCATAGTGTTCATATCCAGTCTCTGCACCATTTGTTTGCTTTAGTTTCCCAAGTTTAAACAAGCCCCAGTAGCATCTCCTTCCTAAACACTTAGGTTCAATTCTTTTCAATTTTGACTTGCTGTTATCCACACCTCTCATGAAAAACAAGACCTCATGCTTCAGTTCACCTGGTTTTCATGGCTACATTTTCTTTCACTCCCATTGGGAATAAGAGGTCCATGAAGCCCAGAGATCCCACACTATGGAAGAGGGCTCATACTCCTCCTGATCAGCTACCTCCAGACAAGGATTCCTGGTGCTTTCCCCTCCCATTTGTTTGAGACATTAAGTCTCTGTGGAAGCATACATTTTTAAATAAATATCAGATTAAACTCAAGTCCAGCTAAAATCTGGATCTCCGATTAAGGAGACACAACATCAATGGACATTCATTTGCTTATACTGACCTGGACTCCTTGCATCTGACAGCTGCAGCATCTTTCCTTGTTCTCTATAAAATTAATAACTTTTCATCACTTTATATTTATCTGCATCATGGAATAAAACAAAAAGTTACTTACTCTGCTCTTTTAAAAGAAACTCAAATCCATAGAACATGATAATATGTAAAACCAACCTAGGAAAAACTTATCCTGCTCCAGAATAATTCTGTAGTCGAAACGCCATTTTCTGAAGAATTTAATATTATTTTTCTTTAGAGATAAATTTTACATTTTTTTTAAAGAATACTGGAAGTCAAAATTAATCCTCAACAATTCCCAGGGCAAGAAGACGTTTTATGTGATTTTTTTGGATGTGACCAGGTGGCCTCAAGAGAAGCTGATTTTCTGGCTACATTCATCCCATGAGACCTGGAAGAGAATTTGAATGCACAGCAGTGCATAATGATCATATATTTCTGATGAGTTCAACAGGGGTTTAAAGACTTCAGAAAGGTTCATTTACAGGTCTGTAGATAACTTAATCTTATTCAGATTTCACCCAGATTAAAACAGCCAAACTGACTAGACACAGTACACATGTAAGAAAAATTGGCTCTTAAATATTTTAGGAAGTGAGATAAGATTCAAATGCATCACTAAGACTTTTTAAAATGTCCTTATTCATGTGACTGGGTCGCTTGAATGAGTTAAAAAATTATCAAGTACTTTTAAAGAATACTTAAAACATTATTGTTTCAATTCCTTTCCCACCCAGCTGTGAAGAGGCCTCTAGATTACTGCACTGTCAGTGGGATTTGTAGAATAGCAGCCAGAACTAACATGAACTGAACAATAGAAACATTGTACTCAACAAAAAAGAAAAATGCAGCCTATGGTAAAACTTTGGGCTGCAACATGAGGACTGAATCCTTTTACAAGATTCTTCTGACTGCTATTTTTTAAAAATCAAACCTTCATGTTAAGGTCTTAAAATTGCTTTCTTGTTTAAAAATAAGTTAAAATTGACCTTTTACTTGAACTGTTAAAAGCAGTTTATTGACTTGACTAAAAGTATGTGACTGGAGGAGAACAATATGATCAACTGTCCCTGATAAAATTGGCTAATTATTAAATTAAGTATTCCAGAAAATGCTTCAGTATTACTAAAATAAGCCTGTCTGTATACAGAAAAAATATAGCTATGTGGTCAATTTGATTGCAGTTTTCTAGATTTAAAAGCCTGTCAAGAGCAAACAAATAGTAAGCAAGATGGTTCTTCAGCAGGCAAGAGTTACAAATAAAGCAAGAAAAAAGAGGTATGCAGACAAAATCAGAATTATCCACAGGGCTGCACAGCTCTCAGCTGTCCTGATGTGAACAGACAGAGGTTACTGCTCAAGAGTTTTTTTAAAAAGTAAACAAGTCCACAGGATATTGAATGAAAGTAACAGACACCTGGACTCATTGCACCTGTGGAGTATTCTCCAAATGAAGAAGACTTGGTTGAATCTTCAACAGGAGAAAACACTTCCAGCAAGACCTTCGCTCTTGCCTTTACTTCGTATATTTCCTGGCTCTTGGCCTCTTGCACGACAGAGACCTTCAGTTTGCAGGGTAGGACTACAAAACTGCTGCAAGTAAAACCGTATGATGTTTCTTCACTTGCCTGTGACTGAAAAAGTAAGCCCCTGAGTGAAACTAGATTTTCTTTTGTCCATTGACACTGGAGTGTTTGGACTCAAGGTAAAAAGGGACATACGATCTCTGTGAAATAACCTGAAAGAAAAAGTATGAGAACCTGTTTGGTAAAATCTTACACAAAAGCAAAAAGAGTATCTAGAGCTGCTGAGAGTCACTGGACAACGAAGAGCTGTTTCAGGACCTTAGAACTGTGTGTAACTGAGTTTATTCCACTAGTGCAGTTGCTAGGCCTTAGTGGAACTGCCAAACTTAAATTTATTGAAAGGAATACTTCACTATTCTAAAATTTTTACTTACCAGCAGCTATATTTTGTTCTACTGATTACAGCTAAGACCTGGAAATAGTCTTCTACTAGAAAAAGTAGCCTCAGAATCTTTATATAGTTAGTTTGTCTGTTGACACTCACCAGACAATGACCTGATGTTTTTATTCATATGCAGCAAGACCCTAGAAAACAAAGTAATGGTTAAAGAATTTTTAACTAATTTGTATTGGGGCTGTTCTCTAAACTAAATAGTTTATCTTTTCTAGTTAGCTTTTTAAAATAGCAGTGAGGATCCATTTGTGTTTATTTCAGTAGAAACATGTTTAATTAAAAATATGACCTATTTAAGAAAGATTTTTTTTAAAGAAAAGTATATCCATACGTCCCTAGTGAAAGATGTTCTACCTCAAAAGCACCTGAGAACTCATTGAAAAAACTGAAATCTGAGATGTCAATACTCAGATACTTCAATTGAGTATGAGAAGCAACAAAAGTATTGCCATATGAAAGGGGCACTCAGATGAGCTTGCAATACTGACATCTGAGATCCTGATGTCAAGAACACCTCTATATCAAACTATGTTTTAATGATTTAGTTTTCAGCAGCCTTTTCAATTATTGACCCCAGCAATTTACATTTAAATCAGAATTAAAAGAGTTATAACTTCCCCCCCCCCCATTTTTTTTGCGTGTGTAACTAGTTTAGAGAGAAAGTTAACTAATAGGTGCTATTCTCCAAACAAAATTAGAGATTTTATTGATTTAGGGAATTCCCCACACACAATACTTCAGTTCTAAATTTTCTCCTACTTCTCCACCTCCCCTCAGGATCCTAGGAAGGAGACATTCTTCTTTCACAAGAAATATTTTACTTGCCTGACAAAGTAACCTTCCTCTTCTCCAGTATTAATAAATTCATGGTGCATTAATATCTTTCTTCTGCTCACCATGATCCCACTACACGTGTTCTGGTTTCAGGGTTAATAGAATAATGCATAGTTAATGTATCATTAGTATGCAGTCCATTTAATGTTTCACAGATCATTCACAATTAATCATTGACAACTTCAAGAACAAACAGGTGAGCTGAAGTAAGAAGAAAATGAATCCATTTAGAAAGACATTAGACATGTAACTAACCCTACAGAGAAAATTCCAAGTTTCTAATTTACAAGTCTACGACTGCAGTACTGGCATGTGGGTTTTCCTCTGAAGGCTTCAGTGAGACTTATGTGGAAGCTGAAATTGATAAGTGGATTTCAGCATACAAAGAAAGATCGTTTACATGATTAGCAACAAATAATTCCTTAAATATATCCTTTACCATGAATCAAAAAAGTAAGCATTAATCAGCTGACATCAAAGGCATAGAGAAAATTAGAAAGGAACACAGTTGTGAACCACCACACATATATTGTAATCTGCAGCATTGATGGAAAGTATATTCTTCATTCCAGAAAAGGCTGAAACCCCAGCTGAGAAAGTGCCTTCCTTTTGTCTCCAGACAGTCTGGAATTCATCCCGCATGATCTGAACTAATAGTTAGATGTTAAGGTGTTTAGACATCTCCTCCAAACAAATCATCAGCACTGTTTTCCATAGCCACAGGAAAAAAAAAGGCAGCTCCATGGCATGATATATACTCTCTGTCTTGGGCAGTCATCCACAAAGAGAAAGAGTTGCCCGCTTCTTTCTGTGGTCTACGTAAAGTACCTAAATTACTGGTCTGGACTGCAGTTACAGAATTGAATTTCAAAACAGATGAGAGTTCCCCCCTAGAGTAAAGCACATGATAGATTTCTTCTACTCCAGATATTCTAAACCAATTCCACAATGTTTGTGTACTTTTAAGGATGAAACATTCGTGTAAATTATTGTCTGTGCTTCATGGTATTTAGTCACTTCCCTGTTTATCCATCCCTAAAGATGGGCTAAACTTTTGAAATCTCTGATTTGTAATAGATGCTGCTCTGAAAAAAAAGTGTGGCCTTTTTAATAATTAAACAGTACAAAAGTAAAAAGCCGTGACAAAGGGCTTTGCTTTGGAAATGTAAGCAAACACATATAAACAAGCACATTGCTCAGTGTACAAAGTATACTCCTTAAATGTTCATGTTTGTCACAAAACCTTACAAGTTGTTTGCTTTTAACTTCATATTGTGAGATTTTATTTATGTTTATGTGTTAGACCTCTACAGTTGTAACTAGCAAGAATCTTGAAACCTGGGGGTTAGCTCTGGCTCTTCTTTACTGCAGTGCAGGCACACTGACTTACCATAGCTTCAAAGAAGGCTCACCTAGATGATTCGGGCCCATTCCATAATTATTCTTTTGACACAAATGAAAGCACACATCTGTTTCTGGATCTTTTTAGATATATTTTCTCGATCCATCACAAACTTTGCCTTATCTGATAAGTACACACAATGGACATATCTTGTTAGGTATATGCTTCCAAAACTAGTAAAAAGTAAGATTTTTACATTATTTGGTATAGAAAAATTCAGACTAAATTTTTATATACATCGAAATCAGTGCATTACTTTGAAGACATGTGCATTGTTAGGTCACATTCTAAAGAGTGTGGAGGACATGGACAAAAGCTAGTTAAAAGACAGTGGTAATATCCAGAAAGCTTGAAGAAAAGGGTGCAAGCAGTGTACTTTTCAGGTAGACATTTGTGATACGTATTCACAACAGTGATAGTAAACATACCATGCTAGACACAACTCCTTCTTCACACCATTTAAGCCTTTTGATCCCTTTTAATTTCTCTCTAAAGCAAATCAGCAAGTTACTACACTTGGGTTTTTTGCACTGTTTTCCCTTAGGTTCCATTGGGTTTCATACGCACGCTTGAATTATTAAAACAAAAAGTCACTGATGTGCTGTTGAAAAGGAAAAAGAAAAATCTTTTATTTCACAGTGTTTTGCCTGTAAATCTAGTGGTTTTCCTGTATGACTTTGATTAGTTGGCAGGGTACTGATCAATTAATAAACTCTTAGCAAGTCTGACTGTAAAAGTACCAACACATGGAAGCAGACTATTATACATATGTTTTCTCTCAAGTTTTCTGGAGAATACGCTGGTTCTTCCCCCTGTTGCGGGAAAAATAAACATTTATTTTTGGTCTAGGTGATCTAGAGTACATTTATTTAGCAAGCTATTTTGTTACTTAGTTCCTCAGCAGAAACCTTATCAATATAACAATTAGCAGGACCAGACCTTGGAATTCAACTCTCTTCTGTTCAGGTAAGTAGCAATTATAAAAAAAACACTACCAAGAGGAAGAAATTTGTCACAGCTAAAGAAAGAGAAACTCAGACCCAAAGAGCAAACTAGAAAGTAGAGATAAGGATTTCTGCAAAGCATATAAGTGTCTAAAATAGATGACCCTGTATTTTCCCTGCTCCTGGTTCTTTAACTTCTCAAGGGCCGAAGCTATTCACTCACCTCCCCACTGGCTAAGCACTTCAACTCAAATGAACAGATTCACTCTAGACCTATCTTTCAGTACTCGATGCCATCTTCCCTCTCTCCTCTTAAAAATCAGAAGACTAGTGAATAATTTACAGTGTCTAGAGTTACTGTAAATACATTAAATTTAATATACATTTAAACTGAAAATCAAAGCAGATTTCTCAAAATACAAAAGACAATGTTATTTTGACAGGTCATTGCTGTTATTTAAAAGGAGATGGTCAACATACATATTTGGAACAAGACATATGAGATACCAGAATCAGTCTTCTACTAAGGCAACATGATACCCAACAGACTAGGTCCCATCTTTCGAATGTGAGCAGGCTTACCTAAAAAATAGCTAAGACATCCAATTTACCAAGATATTATCTTATCCCTTGTAGATACAAATATTACTTTAAACAGAACAGGTCAGACAAGTAACATTCCACATAAATGATTCATGTACCAAACACACAACAAAGAGTAAAAAAATTTATTCTATGAATGAAACTTCTGGGCACCAAATATCTGTAATGAGTTTGAACTACAGCTGAAATGTGAATACATTGTCCAAAGTCACTGGAATGTAAATTGCAGCTATAAAGAATCCTGCAGTTCACTGCACATTTGTCTAACATTTAATCTCATACAAAACGTAAAATATTCAGAAAAATTTAAATGAAACTACAACATTTCTGACAAGTATAACATTAAGTTTCCAGAATGATGAAGCTATTACCTAACTTAAATGCAGACTCTATAGGTCAATGAGTCCACATATATGAATTGATAAGTAAATGTTATTACACATACTCTCTACATCACTACTAACTGTATATGTATATACACAGGGAGTTCAAAGACTGATCCACCAAAATATATGTTTTAGAGAAAATCTTTTGATATGAAATATTTTGTTTCATACTACATTGAAATCAAACACGGTTAATCTTGCTTAAACCGTTCCTTTTGTTTGTTTGTTTGTTTGTTTAAAAACTGAAAAGTCACTTTCAAAACAAACATTTCAAATCCAGAATTCATTCAGAAGTAACCAGAAAATAATATGCCAGTATTTTTAATGACTTTTTATTTCCAAGTTAATAAAGAGGAAAGGAAGAGGTACGTTTATTTTCTCATAAACTTTAGCATATACAAAAATAAAGTGCACAACTCCAGGTGAAAAATTCAGACCTAGCAAAAATGGCTTCAATAACACTTAGGTGATAACAGCTCTGAACTGGCTTTTTCAAGATATACTCTTCTACTACAAATATGAGATCCACCTGAAGGTATTTTGTTTCTGTGATGCAAACAGCCACATTCATAATATGAACACATGTAAATGGACAATATGGGCCTAGAATTATGCCCACATATTTACAGATTATCTGTAGTAAAATCAGTTGATGTGGATTCACATTATTGTATCTGAGAGCAAAATAGACTCATTCATTACTACTGGCCTGCACACTCAATATTTGATTGACCTGGAAGAAATGGCTTTAAAACATAATGGGTCATAATGGCATTTTCTTAATAGCTACCTCAGTTCACTTTACATGTGTGGATATTTTTAAATAAGATTTTAACTTTACCTAATATGGGATAGACCCTACCCCATCTACAGACTCTATCTCTTGTGTTAGTTGCAGCTGACAGAATGAGGTTTGCTACAGCACATTCACAGCAGAACTTGATGTGTTGTATTCTATTAGGGACTATCATGCTATTAGCATGACAGCAACAGGACCTTACAGAGTTCGTGTTTTATGAGTTTTATGAGTTCATTGTTTATACCAAGCACATTGATTTTACCATTTAAAGCATCCATGGTTCATGCCTGTATTTCTGCTTAGTGAGGAAAGTGTTAAAGTCCATCGCTTGTATAATATTTTTAAAGCTGTACAGTACCATACATTTTAACTATCTCAGAAATTTAAGGAGCTGTCTCAAAGTAAGCAAACAAAGCAGAATTCATCTCTGCTCTTACTAGGAAAGTACCTCTGTGAACCATCTGATTCAATGCTTATCTTTAAGGAGTTGCTTATGACAGAGGTCATTGTATGTTTTCTAATGTTTTCAGTCAAGATAGAGCTCATAGTTAAATGAAGAGATCACAAGGAAGAAATGTTAAGGCAGAAACTTTTTTAACGCATACTCTCAAGGGGAGAAAAAAAGTAGCCACCATGTATCACTGTTTAAAGCAAGACAGATTTCTCAGACACAGAAAATGCAGAAGGCAATCACAGCTTAGAAATTTCCTGGTGCCTTTCATCTAAACGCCACATAATACTAAATAAACGTTAATGAATTAAGCTGCTTAACATAGCTACGAAGTAAGTACAGTAAAGAAGAAATGTACTTACTTTTTTGGCAGATGACCTAGTACCCTAAAGTTGCTGATCATAAAATGACCCAGAGCAATAATTGCAAGCCGTAAAAAAAAAAAAAAAACAAAAAAACATATTCTTTCATAATCTACTGAGTGCTTTGTGAGAAGCTGGGGGGGGGGGAACACTCTCAAGATACTGCTGGTTGAGTAGTTTTAAATATATACAGTTTCTTCATGAAAAGAAAAGAAAAAGGCAAAGTTTAAGAGGAATGTTTATGAAAGAAAAAATCTACTTTAATATAAACTCTATGCTTTTATCCGTTGATAAAATCTCCTTTTGTCAACTCCAAGAACTCCTGAAAGTCCCATTTCACAGTTTTAGAAATACAGGACTAGTTAGAAAAACAGAAAAATGGAAATTCAAGTTACAATTAATTTTTTTGTTCTGATTATTTAGTGTACCCATGCACAACTTCTCACAAAAGTATTAGCTTGAATATTGAAAACATGTCTGGACATGCTTATATCCCATTCTTGTAAGGCTTGGAAAGGATGGAAAATTAGCAGTGTGTAATGATTTTAAATCTTATATGGATAGCTTCACATTGATGATGTGTGTTTGACTTCATAAAGATTTTTCTGGAATTCTCCCAATTTCTTTCGGAAATTTCAGTAAATGTAAATACAAGAGTTGTCTGCAAGCGTGTATCCTCTAAAGGAGCACATCTTTATGAGACACACAGCATAAGAATGTCCTCTAATATAATTCCAAGCTGGTATTTGGAAATGCTATTCTATTAAAAAAATAATAACAAGAGTTAAGAACTGGACTCAGACTGTAACATCCCTTTAATTTCAAAGTATATACTTGCAGCATTAAGGATTATTTGTCTTCTAATGCAGCAAATGCATGAGACTAAAACATTTCTTTAAAAAAAAAAATGTCTAACTGTAGAAAAATATCAGCAATAAAACATTATTAGAATCATATAACATAACAGCACCAAATTCTTGGCTTCATTACCTTGATTCAACCATATTAAACAAGACAACAACATTTTGTTAGATCGCAGTGATAAGATCTGTTTATGTGTTTTGGCGGGAAAATAAAATTTAAAATTACCTTCGCAAATCACTGAAACAAGTTTGTTCATTCTTCTTCTTTGCTCCTACAAACCACATGTTCATGGATTTAAAATAAATAAGTCATAAATAACAATAGGACTAAAATGAAATAGACTTGTATATGTGTTATCTTTTTGTATGCCTATCATCTTGATTATTTTTCAAAGATTTCTGGCTCACATTTATACAAAGCTCTCTTCCATATTTGTGCATAGCAGAAAGGAATCCACGAGTCTGGGCTTTACTAGCTGCTGGAAGTCTGAATCTTCAAGTCCATCAGGACTCATAACTGCTAGTCTCCGTAAGGCTGCCTAGAAAAACAAAACAACACAATTGTAGTACTGTTAAGATTTGACAAAGCCTTCATTGCAGGAATCCATTATAACCATCTCTAAACAACAGCCAAGACTCAAAACTGAACTGTGGAGGTCCATGGACTCTTCTGTGTGGCTAATCTCTTGTTACTGTCTTCCTCTGTCAGATGAATCTCCCCTCAAATGCAGCTATTAAATGACAATTCCTTCTGGACACATCACCCCTAAACCTGAGCAGCAGGGACAGTGTGGTGTTAAAGAACACAGAGGTGAGTCAGAGCACTTTGTCAACCTATTTCGGATCTGCTGCGCGTCTCACAGTGCCTCTTTGTATCTCAACTCTCCTCTCAGCTTTTGTCTAAGAACAATAAGGCATCTGATTCAGAAAATATCTGCTACTGAACTTTTATGCCATGCCCAAAACAGAGACCTTTCAGATACTAGTATCTGTACATTTCAAACCATTTGGGAACAAATCAAACTGCCAGTTGTCGATTATGAGTTTGCACAATACAAATTGCATTGATGATACTATCATGTTCATAAACTCTGCCCTTCTAAGTTACTTGTTTTTCTCACTGGAGAAAAATACACAATTACATACCTTTAGCAACCTGACATGACAGATGCAACTGGAAAGCAGGCTGGCTTTCCTCAAGAACAAAAATTGTTTTCTATTAGTAAGGTCTGATAGTTGTGATCAGCTTATCTCTGTGCTGTTTGTCAATGCAGCACTAACACAAGAGTTAATTGCCTGCTTCAAAATATACAAAAAGTAAGCAACCAAGCTAAAAACCCCAAACAGTACAAGCCCTCAGACTTTAGCGACAATACCTTTCAGACCCTGAAGCAGCTTCTATCTCAAGGACAATATTTTTGCCATGTTTATCAGAAAGTGTTATCAGGCAGTTGTTAAAATATCAGGAGAAGCAGAATTGCTGAGACAGACAGACAGGTATCTCAAGGGATGAACATGAATTCAAGGAATGTGCAGCAAAACTTCAATGAGACAGGGCACCAACAGGGCACCAAGAAAAATCACAGTCTGGTTTGCTGCCATCACCCTGTGGCCTCTGCTCCAGCCACATAAGATTAACAATCCCTCTTGGCATGTATGAAGAATACCCACAGGATTTCTTATGCTCACATTCATACCTTCTTCATCCTGAATGAGTCCTGCTTAAACAAACAAAACTTCTCATGTGCAGGTACAAAGCTAGCTGTTAATCAAAGCTGCAATAACCAAGTTTTAGTTTTTACATTTAAAATAATATTAATATTAAAAAGCACTAACAAACAATATTCTTCAGTCATCATTCATCAAAACCTATCTCCTAACCCTAGATCACCCATGTCCCCAGAGCAGTGTCCTCTCACAGAATGCTAGGTGAAATTACTCAACTCCGACAGTCGGCTGGGGCTCACAGTTCATGCAGTGCAGGGCCAGCAGCTGGGATCTTTCTTCTAAGCAGAGAAAGTGTTAACCATCTGTTGGCCACTCCTTGCCTGGACTCTACTTGGAGACTCAAATAGGAAAAAAATGGGTTGTAGTGAAAGCAAGAAATCTTTCCTCTCTTCGGCCACTTTACATAAATATTTCCATATATATATGTGTGTGCAGACAAAGGGCTGCTACCCCTGTGATTAAAGGCTCATTTCATCATCAGAGAATGTAATTTAAGAATTACTGAAACCTTAAATCCTGAAGTGTTCTAGTGAAATTTTAAAGTGCTCTGTAAAGTGGAGATGAAGCCGTTCTTCCTTATGTGCCTAAATCTTCCCTCAGAGGATAAATAATTGACCCTGTGCAGGATTATGCTTAAGGGGAAAAGTAGGAGACCCTGGCATGAACTGAAAACATCCCTGAAATGCTTATGCATTTTGATACCAGAAGGGCTGGGTTTTTTCTGCATTTTTCAGGATAAGTATGAAAAAAAGATTAAAATGTACCTACCAGACATGCCACTAAAACTGAATCACTGTTATTTCTTTCAGTTGGTGATCTGCAAAGTTTAATTAGGCGAGGAATACCTGAATGCACAAAAGAGTATCAGGAGAAATAATTTAGAAAAATAAACTCCTTATTTTGAGGTGAGGTCTTTTTTTAAGATGTTTCCTATTTATCTTCCTTAATAGATATGATCTCTAATGCAAAGATGATATGCAAATATTTAAAGGACTGTCCATGGAGCTATGCAGTTCAGAGCAGTCATAATTAATATCTGTAAAGCATAAGCAAACAAATGTATTGTTTTTACCCACTATTGCTCTTTCAAAGTGGAAATTGTGACCTCCATTTCTTCCCTATCAATCCTCTCACATGCCCTTAAAAAACTCCAGCCAAAAGAACATGTTGCTTCCCGTCAGATTCATCACATCTGAACCTGCAGGGGTCCAAATTTTCTGTCCACTGACAGATCCTACACAAGGGTTTAAGTAAAGGAATGGAGGAGGCAGCACTGTCCATTGGCACAGTCTGTCACTGTTATGTGTTGAGTGGAAGCTGCACCTCAGGTTCCCCTGGGAAATGAGCCAGAGGCTCATTTAGCACAACCTCCTCAGTCATTCTCTGGACAGACTACATAGGGAGTCTGTGCCATCAAGTGTACCAAGTGAGGCTAAAAATGAAAAAGAGCTTCTCTATGACTGGCAGTTCCTCCCTCTTTTTCAGTTTGCCATTAAGGGAGTGATACATCCTTACAGCTGAGTTTTACGGCTGCATCTGCCACTTCAGGATCTCGGCTAAGTCGCGCCAGCGTAACTGCAGATTTCTGTTGGACTCGCTCACAAGCAGCAACTTCTGCTGAATTTCCTGAAGACGATCTTTCAAAGAGCATTTCCATTAGAAGTTGAACACCTAGAAGGATGTAAGAGCCATTGTTATCCTCTCTCCAAGAAAAAAACCTAAAGTAAAGGGAAAAAGCAAGCTAGGTAAATACAGACCAATCACTGTCCAAATAGGGCACGAGGAATGCATAAATGCGGACTGCACTTTGGCCATCTGATTCAGGCACATCTAATCAGTGCATAAGTTTGTCTTCACTAGGAAGCTACAGAACTTCTGGAACTAGAAAATGCACTAACTCTTCCCTCCTCTAACTTCTTGACTCCTCTGCAAGTTGGTATTTTAGATTTCTCAAATTTATTTCAGTCAAACTAAATGCAATTCTTTATTAGCTTCTAAATGAATGTAAAGGTAATCACTAACCTAAAAACCCGTAGGGACATATTTCAGGTCTCTACATGAAAACTTGCTTTGAATTTAAGGGACTGTCTCTACAGGGACAGTCCTGTCATTTACAGAGACTGTAAAGAAAAGTAACTTTTCTTTCAGTTTAGGTATTTTTAAGCAAGCTTTTAAAAGTTCTCATCTCAAACTGTTCAGGGGTACTTAGAATGGGAAATCACTTAATGAGGGAGATGACGAAATTCTGCCTCTTGAAGTTTACTGTGCAACTAGCTCTGCCATCCACGTCAAAATGGTTTCATCAACTTATTGCTTGTAGGAGTTGATATTCTATCAGCACAAAAACAGATGAGACTGTACTGATTTCTATTTTCTAAATTATTTTAAATGTAAGGACAATTATGTGCTCCATAACCTATTAGGCATCCAGATTACTTCAGGTAGCATCAGAGGTTTTTAACTGTTAGAACATTTGCATAAATAATTAAGAGAATTAGCATCAGAATCATGCAGCTAGATAATAATCAACTGACATACAAAAAAGGTAAAGTTGAGAAGAAAACATATCTAAACTCTCCAGGATTCAAAGACCCTGCTCAGTCTGTGAATCTGGCTTCTGACCAGCATCTAATTATTACAACATTAGGCAGACACAAAAAGCCTTTATACACAAGATGTGTGTCAACCCTTCTCAAACGCCTGGGGGCAAATGTTTCTGTGTGAACTTCCATTAAGGGCTATACATAAACTTTATTTCACCACATTGTGCTTGACAATCCACATGAACAAGTACATCTCCACCTGTTGCAGTATCTAGCACCAGTTAGGCCTAGTTGGCATAGCTGTTAGCATAATTTAATGAACTTCAATCAAGTTTCTACTGTAGTAGAAGGAGATGAAATATGATCAAACACCTGTCCCAAACAACAAAACAGTTTTTCACGTGCTGAATAGAGAGCCAAAGTACATAACAAACCTTTTAAGTGCAAAAACTTCCAGGGTGTATCTGGATTGTGAGTGCTAACAACAGCAAATCAGAAACAACAGCACAAGACAAACATACAAACCACTGATGGTATTCTCTACCCAGTCCTATAAATCCCAGGGTCCTGGGAAATGTCAGGGTCTTACCAAGAGTTTCTAGAAAAGACTCAGGGTAGCAAAGCCCTGTGTGCCTGCACCAAGAGGTCCAGGACCACCTCTCCAAACTCCGAGAACACAAAGAGCTTGGACCAGGAGCATGGCAGGAACCACCACTTGGACCTGACCAACCTCCCTCTGGGACTGCCTCACCTCTCCCATGCAACAAGGTCATATAAGGAACCACAGTGCTAATCTGCCTGCTCCCACCCTCACTGCACTGCCTTCTGCATGGGACAAGGAAGTTGGATGATTTGTAAAATTGCATATATCTGTCATTACATTCCAGTCAACCTCCACACTGTCATTTGATCTCAAACCGCAACACCTATGCACCTTAGCAAGGATATCAAATGCACACTACTTCTGTGCACACACAGATCCCATCAAGGAAACTGTTGTGCCCAATCCTTGCCAGTCATATTTGTGTACACAGAGCTCAAATTTCCCACCGAAATGCAAGAAACAGCTATATCCAATATTACGTCAGAATGGGCCAATTCTATTTCAAGACCCACTTCTATGCAGATGCCTTCTGAAAACCCTTCTCCCACCTACAATCAGCCATGTCTGAGATTGAAATACATCCAAACTCAAAGCATTCCAATCCAAATGGTAACTAAAATAGTGTGGAAGGACAGAAAAAGTAATATATGTGAAGCTTCACTGTAGTTTAATATTTCCCACAAAAAAAAAAGCTGTCTTACTATATTGCTTGGCCGTGAATTTGCCGGTAGGTGTATTAATAAAGCAGTTATGTCTTCCTGTATCCTTATCCACAGAATTATTAACCCAACTTCGCAGACTTCTGGGAGGCCTGTAACACCTAGTTTTTTTCAACATGATTGATTTGTCTTAATATGATATTTAAAGAAG
Organism: Pterocles gutturalis; assembly: GCF_000699245.1. NCBI lineage: Eukaryota > Metazoa > Chordata > Aves > Pterocliformes > Pteroclidae > Pterocles > Pterocles gutturalis. The sequence continues at coordinate 29,152 of NW_010123185.1, forward strand.
TGTTGGGGAAAAATGGCAACTGCAGTATAGTAATAAAAATGTAATTCTTCAAAAATTATAAAGATTTTGCACACCTGTGAAAAAAGTGACATGCTGGTCTGCATGGCTCAGTATCAGATGATGTCTTTCAATGTATAAGAATTGATTACCAGAATAAAGGTTGCTGAAACCCTTTGTACTACTTTGCTTTGTGTCTGGGTGTGTCACAACAACATCCGCAATATGGTCATACATGCAAAGTTTTCTAAAGCAGTTGCAATTTATTTCAGCTACACAGAACCATCCCAAGGACTCATTTTGCACCCGGCAGCAATGTGCAATATCCAGCAGAGACAGGATGCAAAATGACGTGTTATTAGTGAAGCCTTTCTCCTTTACCTTGTAACCACTCCTTTCCCATCTACCCACATGCTCCACAAACAAATACAGAATATAATTCAGCTAAAATACATACCATTTCCTTGAATGATTTCTGAAGCACACTGGTCCAAGACAGACATGTTTGCCAATATTGTTACCACCTGTTATTAAAAAAGGAAGGAAATATGAAGTATAGCCTTATAATTCCGTAATATTAAAAAGCAATGTGGTATAGCAGAAATATGGCAAACCCAACAAAATTAAAAAGCATTCTTGTACTTGAACAGTCTATTTCCACCTTTGTGATTTCTCAGGGGTCCTTATCTTACACATGGCTGTTAACTGAAATCCAAACAAGAAAAGTAAAACCTCTTTTTCTCACACTTCTATACTCATGCATAGAAGTCTGTCATATAGAGGTCTACGCAGCAGATTTGTTCAGTGGTCAAATTAGTAGAAAGAGGAAGATAAAAATTTATAAAACCCAACCAACCGAAAAAACCCTGGAGTCCTGTGAAGAATTCAGCCAGGAGCTACCCATCCTCAGGAACCAATCCTGTAGTCACATTCCAGCTCAGGCAGAGCTCACAAGGAAGGCCAGGAACCAGCACATAGCATATGTTCAGTAGCGCCAAGTTATTGGTACCTTTCTGCTTCAGGGTTCAGCTGAAACACTGAGAAGGCCTTGCAACAGATTTGGAGTTTTGAGCCTTGATTCAAGGGAGTGTTTAAGGAACACTTTTTTGGTTTTATTGAAGCCATAAGTTGTGTGCATGTCAAAGCACTGTCCTCAAATGAGCTGGATTTAAAAATCCGTTTATACCTTTCCTGAGATAAGGCCAAGATTAGGTTTTGTACCAACAGAAGCACATTTTGACATCCTGATTTACAGAATTTCTTATCCAAAACAGCACAAACTGTTTTCAAGTTTAGTGTAACTCCGCTTGCTTAAAGTGATGCAGCAAGCTGTTGACAGAGACTGGATCATGCGGAGCTATTGGCTTTTAATGACTCATTCCTTTCACTGACATCATACACTATCTCTCATACATCCTGCAAGATACTATTTTTTACTTTATCCTTGAAATAACTTGCTTCCTGAATGCAAGCACGTCTCAATATTAACAGCATATGTGAGAGACCAAATAATAAATGTTACAGTTAATTAGAAAACAAAATAGAAGTAATATTCTTTCTTAAAAGGTTTTAGCTTTCTCTACTCCAGTTTATAAAAACTCATCAGCCTCAAAAATAAACGATCAATTTGAGAACTGGTTTTCAGCTTTTTAACAGTACAGTGTCAGTTCACAAACAAGCAAACCACTTAGACGTAAATAGGTATGAGATCAAATCACCATTCTGATCTCACTTTGCCGTTTTGATAACATGGATGACTCATTTTCAATGCTGTGACTTAAGGGTCTTCCACTTTTGAAGGCAGTGTTATAGTGTCATCTCTCTGAATAAATATACTTAGGATGCAAATGAGTTGCTGAAACTCTAAAGAGTGACAGGTAGAAATATGGTAACTCAGTATATGTCTATGTATTTATTCCATATTAATTATTAACTGTGTTTCAGGCAGAGTGTATATGTTTTCTCATTCTAAATTATATCCTGTTAATGAAAATTGCTTCCTCTATGCAGAATCTGTACCCCATGTGGCTCTCTAAGCCACAGATGAAGAATTCAACTAACAACAATTTGAATATGTGTCAATTATTCCACTGCTTCCAGTTATTTTGTCTAATAAGTATTTTCATACATAAAAATATTTTGTGTGTATCTTTTGACACCAAAAATTGAGGTTATATATCTATACTTCCTTTGTGTTGATTATATGGCTCCATATATTTTGCAATGTGTTTGCACACATGAAAACCAGTGTGTCCAGCAGGTCAAGGGAGGTGATTGTCCCCCCTCTACTCTGCTCTTGTGAGACCCCACCTGCAGTACTGCATCCAGCTGTGGGGTCCTCAGCACAGGAAGGACGTGGGCCTGTTGGAGGGAGTCCAGAGGAGGGACATGAAGATGATCAGAGGGCTGGAGCACCTCCCATATGAGGACAGGCTGAGAGAGTTGGGGTTGTTCAGCCTGGAGAAGAGAAGGCTCCAGGGAGACCTTAGAGCAGCTTCCAGTGCTGAAAGGGGGCTACAGGAGAGATGGGGAGGGGTGTAGTGAGAGGACAAGGGATAATGGTTTTCAACTGAAAGAGGGCAGATTTAGATTCGGTATTAGGACGAAGTTTTATCCCTGTGCGGGTGGTGAGGCAGTGGCCCAGGTTGCCCAGAGAAGCTGTGGATGCCCCATCCCTGGAGGGGTTCAAGGCCAGGCTGGATGAGGCTTTGAGCAACCTGGGCTAGTGGGAGGTGTCCCTGCCCATGGCAGGGGGGTTGGAGCTCAATGATCCTTAGGGTCCCTTCCAACCTGAACCATTCTATGATTCCATGATTCTATGAACTAGCCTAATGGGTTTGTATGTAACCTTCTTCTGAGAGGTTTATAAAAGACCCTTATCATCAACAATGCTCAAATTCTACATATATTATCTTCTTTAATCTTGGTAGGACTTGAAACGCGTTAAACTATAGAATAGACTCACTCCATATGGATAGATTTTTCTTTCCCCAAAAAAGTCACATTTTCCTGTGGTGTAAACATGAAATAGCATGAAAACACATAATGGGCAAGCTAAACAAAGAGTTAATTTTAAATGCTATATTTCCCCTATACTTGCCGATTTTAAAATTCAGTATACATGCAGCTCACCCAAAGATTTCCTCTGTAACACAGACCAAAGTTCAAGGAAGTTTAATGCTAAAGATGAACTCTCGAGAGGAAAACACAAACTTAAATGTAGGCTCAATTTGCTTTGAAAAGCAAGACTTTCATGAGCACTGGTATTAATGAAGTCTCATTTATTTTGGATTTAGAGTTGATCAAAAAACATAAACAGAACTTTTCCAGCGGCATCTCTCCCACTGTAGATTTTTTTTGTTTAATGATACCTAGGCTCATGCTGCAGTCTTTATCTTAGCTTCTCTTTTCCCATTATCTGGCTCCAAATTCCGTAAAGCTCTATCCAGTCTGTCAAAAATAACTGTGCAGTGGTTTTGAATCAGCAAACCAATACAGATGTTACTGTGAGACATGAAGCACACAAACAGATATAGATAAAAGTAACCACCTAAGCCTCATTTCCACTAGGAAAATAGATGAAAATTACTGGAAAAAGTAGATACCAAAACCTCTTTCAGAACTGAAATAATTTTGAAAGAAGTGAAAGAGTTGAAAATATTTAACATGGAATCTCCTCTGTTCAACTGCAATATTTAGTATCAATTTCATTAATTGTTCAGGAAGTGTCTTGTAAAAGATTAAACTCCAAGATCATAAAGGACTGGCACCTGAGACAATTTTTGATTCTTTGAATTTTTCTGGATTCCTAAGCCATGCAATGAACTTGTAGTCAGCTCAAAGTATAAAAAAGAGGATATCCTGAAGACAGGACACATGAGCTCTGATCATCTGCCAGTGCTATCATACCATGCAGAAAGTCTGTGCTGAAGCCACCCACAAGTTCCAGTACCCCAGTGATATCTTGATATGCGGGATCTGCAGGTGTGCTATTAAGCAAAGACTGTCAGAGATCTTCCAGGGAGAGAAAAAAAAAGTTGCTTCATCATACATGGAATTTTTTAATGAAACATCTGATCTCACCTTCTATTGCCAAACCTAATGCAGGATTTTAGTGGACCGGCTTAGAAACCACGTGCTGCAAGAACTGATCCCATCCAGCATCATTCCCTGCCTCAGCGCCTGTATGTCTGCTAGGCAGATCTGTTCTGGATCTAGATCTTGAGATGTCCACCTCCAATATCTGTATTCTAGCAGAGCTCTGCAACAGACTAACCCAGGACAATCCACACGCTAGTCTATGTTAACCAGATCCATCAAAAATAGACTTGATCAACAAATGAACTAATACATCTGTTAGCCACCAGAACAAAGCTGAATTATTCAAGTCAGTGTCACCTGATTTACAGTACTAAAAACAACTAGAGGAACAGGTCTCTAGGGTTTGTCCCTGTGTTCACCACCTATGCGTTAATATGTGCTCTTCACTATGCACCTGAACCATGTAGTAGTGAGACACAGTGAAACACAAAATGCCAGAAAGAAAATTCTCAGACCAGGTCATATTTTAGCACCTTTTGAAGAGGCACCAACTTATCAAAATACTAACATGCAGATAGTCCCACTGGGATGAGTAAGATTTTTCACAAGACTAAGAGACTGAGGAGTTGACTTTCAGAGCTTCAAAAAACATATCCAAAATCAAGAAGCTTTGAAAGTTCACCTTTAAATGATTTCTTGGTGAACTACGTAATGCAGGGATATTTGGTGGGGAGGTGGGGGTGTGCTCTCCTTTAAGTCCATGGAAAATTTCTCTATTTAATAAATAAACTTAAAAATAATAGAGATGTTTCATGCTTTTCAAATGTCAGTACAGTATCATGTTCCTAGTCTCGCAGTTGCCCTGGAAATTAATCTAAAGCCTAACTAAAAATCTCTATTCCTATGAGCCAAATAAGTAGACAGATAGTAAACACAGATACCTCTCCGTAGTGACAATATCATCCATTATTACAGAATTGTCAGTGTTGATATTGTTGGCTACTCTAGTAAACAAAATCTATTTTTATAATTTGAAAAGTGTTTTTAGTTCCACATAGTTTCCCTCCACTCACCTAGCCTTTTGCACACACTGAATTTATGAATGACAAACCTTCCTTTTCAGTTCTGTGCTCTGCTTTGCTCTAAGCCATAGGAATTTCAGTTGTCAAGGGTGATATAAATTTGAGAAACCATGGTTAATTAAGAACACTAAAAATAGTTTTGTTCAAAACCTCTTGAGGAACTACAGTCAGCTTGGAAATTCTCTTGCTAAAGAATGTGACCACTAACACTATAACACTTCTCCCCTACTAAACAACTAAGAGTGACTAGTGCTCATTAGCCAGTACCTGAAGGTACTGAACATTTGTTGTAAAAATGAAAATTATATGAAAACTCTTTGTTATAAACTAAGATACATATACCGAGAGTGTAAATCCTAAATGCTTTAGATAACAAAGAGATTTAAACATAAAGGGCACACAGGAAACAGAAGGCTTCTTTGATAAGTTTCCCTTAACAGGAGATTTAAGACTATCTAAAAGTGTTTCTCATTATTGTGAAACCAGCTACTCATGAAGACAGATGCAGTAGGATTAAGAAGATGAAAGCACACATTTTAGCCTGTTAAACAGGCAATATCTTCCATATTTGAGGGTCACTTACCTCACCTGGGGGAGAGGAAGGTGTCTACAGAGGTGAAAAATGTGATGCTAATATACCCTTACTGAAAATAAAGGCACACTGTTCAGTAAGCTTTTATTGACAGTCCCAACATAAATAGAAAGCTGTAAGCTCAAAATGAAAATTAGCAAGTAATTTGAGTGGCAAAGTAGATCAATACAGAACTGCTAATTTTCTTAGTTAATTACTCCTTTAAGGCTGATTCATCGCTAAGCAAAATTAATTTTTGTTACACATTATAAATGTATTTTGTAATTCATTCAAATAAATGACACAAGGATCAATCAGAGTATGTTTGTAAAGTTCCAGATACCCATCTTCAGAAAGAAAAGGGCATCTGACAACTAATCAGAAGCAAGATGGAGTCTTTGTTTCTGAGTCCAAGTTAAAAATATATGAACTTCATGATTCAACATCAGTCCAGGAAACAGCAAAAGGGTACATACAGGAGGGGTCAAGAACAGGCATTATACCACATCTAGGTAGAAAAACCTTTCAGGATACTATTTATTGGCAGAAAAATATCCTGAAATTTTCTCTGGGACATTATATAGCTTAAAATAGAAAATTTAATTCCTGTTGCTTCTGATAGCCATTTCTGTGGTTGGGAATTCTTCCTGAAAATAGAGAAATAAATATATCTAGATAAGCAGATCAACAGGTCTTTCTGACACCTGACTGGAAGAAGCAAACATCCCCACAAAGTAATAATACCGGTTAGAGACAGGATCTGTTTGCAAAGTCTAGGTCTACTCTGAGACTGTGCCAGGCAACTATAATCTTGGAATACTCCCATTTTAGAGGCAGAAAGTGCAGAGAACTTATTCAACTTCCACTAACTCAAGCAGAGTGGTCAGGAAGTCACTTCTGGTGCCTGTCCTAGGAGGTAATAGTTTTTTACTTAAGGAGGAAAAACAAGAAACTGTAATCTGTAGAAATACTGTTTCTGAGCTCACCTGCTCAGAACCAAGACTGGAATCACAACCTTCACTTAGGCATTGATTCTGTTTTGGAAAAAAAGGGCAGTGGCAAAACTCAGAGGATATTAAAAATCTGCTATCTAATTGCCTGAAGGACTGAAGGTAAAAAGATGACAAATGCAGCAAAATGCATATATAACCATCTCTGACTTCCAGCTTTATGATTGGTACAGCCTGCAGCAAAGTCTCTTGTTTATAGGTTCTGCAATGAAGAGCCCTACTCCAGCACCAGCCTGATTGTACTGTGAACCTGGCAGGCAAGGACAGAAAGTAAAACTGCAATGAATTGTGCTGACATAGCACGTTTCCTCTAGGGAGACTTTACATTGAATAAGTGCAATGCCTGCCCAACTTTACAGATGATTAAACAAAAATGCAGAGAAGTTAAATTGCTTCTTCAAGATCAGAGCAGCAGCAATATTGGGAACTGATCCCAGAATAAAAACCTCACAACACTAAGCTAGCAAAGAATAGCAAGCAGTTCTTCAACTGAGCTGAGATTTTACTCTTCCAACTGAAGCTCTGGCTTTGCAACTTGGAGTATGTTGTCTCATCCTGCATCAAATCTAAATGTGAAAAGCAGAATTGTAACTGAACAGGCATTTTGTCTCAAAAAGATTGAGTGGTCAGTGTTGGACCCCTGAAATGTAACTATCCATAACACTGACCGTGTAATGCCAATCAATACTATCACTTATATTTTATATTTTTCAAATGTATATGCAAAGACAGAGATAACAAGTTAGAGAAAATTAATTAGGATATCAATGTTAGTATTTTGATAAGTTGGTGCCTCTTCAACATGGTTTAAAGTTCAGATAGTCTTGTTTCTTCTTTAATTTCTTAAGGTTTTTGAAATAACTTAATTATGCAATTTATCACCTCTCTTTCTAGGTGTATTAGTTGAAAACGTCTTCTCAGTGTGATCTAGTCAATACTGCAAAGGATTGCACAATTTCAGTGTATAGTTTACTAACCACAGTTTCCAGCTGGAACACTAAGAGGGAAGGCAATTCTAATCATACATCTCGCCATCGTTATACAAATGTCAGAGCTGGGTATTAAGGGAGACCTGTGCAAGAAAACTGTGCAGATACCCTTTTATGACCTAGCTGTCCTTACGTAAAGTCTTTTGTGTTGCATTTTTACCCACAGTATGTAAGAGTACAAAAGCTTATTGAACTGCAGAAAGGACGTGTGAGCATGCAGTTGAACCATTTGGGACTGTTAAATATTACTGCAGCTGATATTGAAAATAATTTTCAGGAAGTAGACAGGAAGCTTAGGTCTACTGAAGACAGACCTGACAGAGGCAGGTGACCAAGCTTTGCTCCTAACCCTGTCACTGGCTGCTTGTGTAACATGCCATAGGTGACTGAGTCCCAGGGTAACACACCCATTTCTTCTTTGGGAAAGACCAGACGATGGCTCAGCAGTGGAAGGGATATTCCTCTTTGTTCTGGGTTCAGCTGGGATAGGGTTAATTTTCACAAGAAGCTGGGAGGGGGCACAGCCAAAGTAGTGGCCCAAACTAGCCACAAGGATATTCTATTATTCGATACCATGCTGACTGGTGCTCAGGATGTCCAGGGGAGCTAGCCAGAGGAAGTTGGGTTTTTGCCACCCAGAAACAGGCTGAGGATCAGGTTGCAGGTAGTGAGCAATTGTACTGTGTATTCTTATTAATGTTATTGTTACCTTTTGTTCTTCCAATTCTCTTCCCCATCTCACTGGGGAGGGGTGGGGATGGTGGTGAGGGAGCAGCCATGTGGCACTCAGTTTTGGCAGGTGGCCTTAACCTC
>NW_010123185.1:37685-50670 GCF_000699245.1 Pterocles gutturalis
TCTCCAAGAAGAGAGCTTTAAAAAGCATAAAGGAGGACTCTTCACCACCTTCCTTCCCCCTGCCCAGCAATGATTTTGTCTAACTGTTCTTGTCAGATGTAAGGAAGCGAAGCGCCTAACATGGGCTGCACTGCTCAAACTACCGCGAGCTCCCTGTTCATGTCAGCCCATACTGGCTTCCACAGATGGGAAAATCCGGACAGCAATTTAACAAAATGGAGTCAGGAATCCCACAGTCTTCATGACAACATGAAGAAACAAAAAGCTGTTGGCAAGGAATAATAAATTCCCCACTATTCAAGAAGCTCAGATTGAGAAGTAGTACTGCAAGGTTCCTTTCATCCAGGTAGGGAATTTCAAAAGAAGTCTAAAAAAACCTGTCAATATTCTCCTTAGAAACACTGCTCTGAAAGTCTTTCACTTTGGTGTTAGGCAACATGTAAAAATCAAAAGTTCTTTCTGCTCTCCTTTTGACCCTGCCATCTCCTACCTAAGATAAAAAAGGGGGAAAAGGCAACAGAAGGAAAACGCAAATACCTTGAAAAAAAAATGGAAGTGCAGAGAAAAGGATCTGGAACCTACAGGAAGAATAGTATTAAGGTTTTCAAATCTTAAATGAGACAGAAGGTGTTAGCTTCAGAGCCTGCAGCATCTCCCAAACACCAAGAAAACAGGAAAGAATTTAGGAGAAAAAAAGCAGCAACCATTTCCATTTTCTCCTTCCAACTTAAAAGCTTTTCTCCACCTCAATTTTTTTGCAACATAACTTACTGATTTTAGACCTAGAAATAACCACTTTAAAATTCATGTGTTCACTGCACATTAATTCTTTGTCTGTTTGACTAACAGACGATCAGAAGCTGTTAAGACTATACCTCCACAGCTTCACAGGTAAGGTGAGAATACTAGCAACATTGAAGAGACAAGTGGGAATGCAGAGAGAAAAATTTTATGATACATAAATATACTGTGCATAAACATACATATTTCATATTTTTCTATGTCTAAATTGATTGTTAAAGTAAGGAAGGCCCTGAATTATAAGAGTTTTGGCTAAATCCATCTTCTGACAATGCTTAAACTCCATTACATTACACTACAGAATTTAGGCATGAAGCCTTCTGAAAGGATATTATGATGCTCCTTTGAAGTAAAGAACCAGCTATCCAGAAAATAAGCATCTGAAGCAAGAAAAAGAACATGGCACATTCATATCTATTTTGACCCAAATCTAGGCTAAGGAATTTGGAAATTATCACTTCATCTGATGACTCTTATACAGAGTATTTTGTTACAAAACTAAGCAATCTCAATGTAATACTGCTGGTTACAGAAGCTTCTGTAAAATGGACAATGATTATCTTATTTATGACTAAGTCCAGCACTTGGTTTTAGATTTCTTACCTGACCCAATCTAATGCTGCCTGGGAAATGAAAGAGGAAGGAGGTTGGTTTCCAGATAGTGAAGGCAGGAAAAGCTTGTTATCATTTGCACACAAAAGCTTTTCAGAAGTCAAAAGATAGAAGTTGCTTGAGCAGGAAAATACTTTCTGCAGGCAACACATAGTTCATCCAATGACCAGCTCCTGGGCAGAACATTATTTGTTTATACCATCATGGCAAGTGATAACTGATCAGTGCTGGCTGTCCTTAGAAAGGCTGTACAGGACACACTGTGACTTTACAATGAGATTAAATGGCACAATTAAAAACTAAAAACCTCTTGCATCTCAGCAATCTTTCTCCCATTTTTGCCTTACGGTGAGCATGCTTTAGTCTATATTAGCAAATTACAATTTTCCTAAATCACCAGTAATGCTTAAGTAGTAATGTATTTAGAAATACTGGGCAGTTTTCTATAGGATAATAGAGTTACAGGTCATTTAAGTTTGAGGGGCTCTTTTATAACATTTTATGATAATTAGACCATATCTTGTTGCATTTGCTATGAATCTTATTATTACTTCATTTAATTGTTTCAATATTTAGTATAGCTTAATCCTAATTCATCTGTTTTACTGGCCAGGATGACTTGATCACTCAGAATTGCCATTAGTCCATAAAAACATATTTCACTGTGGTTGCATATTCCAAAATAAAACCTTGAATCAAAAAATTTCAAAACCTAATCAACTTTAATCTCTGTGTCTTTACTGGCTGGAACATAATAATATATATAATGGGAAAAGTTAGTAACTATATTATGTACCTAAGAGGAGTTAAAGTATATATATCAAAAGCCAAAATGGCAATTTATAATACCCTTATAAATTATAGCATTGTAGTGTTGCTTTTTTCTCTGTTTTCCTCATTGTAATAACTAGGCACAGAGCAAATTGAAAAGCAAAATATTCCATAACACTGCCATAATTGGCAGATATCCTAGCCTCCCTCCCAAATATAACACTGAAACAACTACCTTTTTGAAAGATGAGCAACCTACTCAAATGCACACTTGTTCAGGAATGCAAAGGAGAACTTCTCTTAAGTTGCATTCATTCATCTTCTCTTAATGTTGCATTCATTACCAGCTTGCTTGACTAGCAACACTGGGAGCTCTTAAAGGCAAGATGAGCAGCACTCAGATTCCACCTGTGCATCAGGTGCTCAGTAACAGAACACCATAATGTAGGATTTTATGGTCCCCATTGCTGCAGAAATAATAAGGAATCAGCTTACAAACTTACTGTGGCACACCACAGGAAACATCCCACCTTTCTGATCTAGTTTTTTGTTCCAAGAAGGAATGTAATGCATTATTGGGGATCAAATACCCTCAATTCTTGTAAGAAAGCCATTCAATTCTCTGTTCCTCTAGTCTGTTACCAAGTAAAGTGGTACATTTCTTTAGATGTCTTCCCTCCTCATACAGAGAAGGAGTTTGCTATGCTGCCCACACAGCAAACTGCAAACTCGCAGCTGACAGCAGAATTAAGATGAGGGCATAAATAAATAAGGAAATCAAAAATATGAGAGCACAGAGGAGGAATAAAAAAAAGAACGTGAAGAATTGTACATATGTAATAACTGTATAAAGCCACGTCAAACACCACAGCTGATGTCTTTGACTTGCCCAAAGAGCAATATAGTCATTATGGCTTAACTCCAGCTTTTAATAAACACTCCTGAGCTGGAACACTACTTAGTGCTATTAGGTAAGCTAAAGCAGCCCTAGTAACCCTCCTAGAACACCAATAATCAGTTTCTAAGGTCCCTTGTGTCTTGATTTCCATGGCCTGGCTCCTGTTGAAGGGCACATGGAGTTTTCTGTGGCAGTACAGATCCCAAGTCTACTATAAATCATCTTTTGGCTACTTCAGAGGTGGGAAGGGGATGGGCTTGTGAGGCCTGAATTACGGACTTTTCCTTATATTCCAGTGTCTCATAAACAGAAGTAGGTTAACAGAACTGACTAGCAACCTCCATCCTTTAGTAATAGCTACTGAAACCCTCAAGCCTCACTTATCACTCTGCTGAGGTGAAATTCATCACTGAGATGCCAAATAAGCAGTGCCTCTGCAGCATCCCATTGCATGGCAGTACCTTAGAGGAACAAAAGAATTCCCTCTGACTTCATCTGTGCATTAGCACAGACCTTAAATTTTCTGTGTCTCTTTACTAAAAAAAACTGGTGAAAAAGAAAAGGAAATGCAAAAGCACATCAGCAGTATTTGCCAGTAAAACTTGCAAACCATCTACCGCTCAGTTAGGACTTGATCCAAAGCCCACCGTCAATGGGCTGAGGATCAGATCCTTATTCAGCTTTTGGAGCTAATTCATCTTCAAACTGACAATTGTATATTTAGGCTGCAGTCTCTCTATATATCTTATTTGCCTCAAAGCTCTGTCCAGTCAAGTTTTGAATACATACAAAGATCGAGATTACACAGTCTCTCTGGACCTCTATGTCACTGTTTGGCCATCTTCATGATGAAAAAAAAAAAAAAATTATAGTATCTTAGAAATGTGGAACTTTGACTTTTTTTTTTCTTCAAAATCACATCAAAATCTGTCGTATTTCACAATGCTCGCAATAAGAAGGAACAGAAGCAGATAAAGAAAGAGCCATACATTGAAAAGAGCCAAGAATGGAAGACATTAAATCAGCTTAGGTTTGACTATGCCAAAACAGATGTAGAGCTGAAACCTGTTGACTTTTATGTAGACGTGCTCAGAGAGTATCTTGCTGAGAAACTGCTCACCTGATCTCGGGAATATGGAGTATCCACTATGCGTTTGTCTGAACACGCTGCTAGAAGAATCTTCATTGCATTTAACTGGAGCAATATTTCACAAGCCATGGTATCAAAGAAAGTAATATTGGCAAGAGCTGCTGAAGCCAGCAGGAAAACTTCACCAGATGAGGCTTCTTGACACAGTTCTAGGAATGCAGGAAATAAGTTGAATAAAAGTCATTCCTTCATTGCAAAAAAAACATAGTTAGGTGGTTCAAAGCAGTATTTAAGCATCTGCAACTTGCATTAGTAATTTTAGTATCTAAGACCAAGTTCATAATCACCAAGATAAAAACGAAAGCAAAATGAAGAAAATCACCTCAATTTTATCAATTATATGTCACATTGTTAGGGTGCTTTATAGGTGATAATAACATTAGGCACCTTCATGTGAACCACAAAAGCAGGGAAAGATGGTAAATATGAACCTAGACACCAAGTGTCTTTAACATTCATCTTATTAATGAGACGGTCTATCTAGTATACCATCCTACAGAGAATATTCCACTGAATGTTGTTCAATATAAAGCTTGATATAACTAAATAAAATTAAATACAGGAGGCAGAAGGCTAGCAGTAACTATTCCATGACAGAATAATTCTGCTACATATCCTATTCTTTAGAACAAGATACATACACACATTGCCTATCTCTAAACCTGTTTCTCTATTGTCCAAGATCACCTTGCGTGTGTTACAGCTTCAGTAAGAAGTGCTGAAGGCACAGCTCCCTTTCAATCCCGTGCACACACGTATTTTAACTAAGATCTGAATCACCTGGCAATTGGATTTCAGCATGGTTTAAAAATTAAACATATTACAGTAATTCAATTACTGAGTTATAAATATTACAAGGAACCTGGTGTGTGACTACTGAAAGGGCTCTTCTAAAGTTATACATGTTTTATTTTTCATGCTCACGTTTCTTGAGCAGGGTATATACTACTGAAATTCTTGTGGAACTGAAACACTGACAGTCGGGGAAATGCTCCATCTGCTAATATCTTCTGGAGAGGCTGTTCAGATTGTCCCTTGACTGTGGTACACTGTGATAACCTGGAAAATCATCTTAAATAACTCAGGTCAGATGCCTCCAGCAGTCTAGCTACAGCAGAACCAAGCTCAGCACAGGTTAATTCCACCCACTGGATTCAGGGCAGGTTCAGGGCAGAACATTCAATATTTGTTGCTGGACAGTTTGGTCATCAGGAATAAATTGTTTACTTGCATTCTATAGCATTAGTTCTGTTTGGGAGTGTTGAAGAATGCCTAAATAAATCTCAGATAATTCCCAGCCACTGCAGAATTATCAGGCAGTGGCACTACTATACTCTTTTCTTGTTCTATTAAAAAAAAAATAAAATTGAAAATCGAAGTGCTGTAGTTTAACTGTAATCATTGGTCTCAGTAGAGAAATATCCAGATGTATTGATGCATTATACATGAGAAATCAAACTAGGTGACCCAAACTGTACATTCTGACATGAAGCTCTGGGAAACTCTGAATTTCCAGATCAGAGAGAGGAAGAGAATTCTTGACTGAAAGCTTCTGATATTTGAGTGGGGTGAAGCACAGTGCCAGAAATAAGAGATTCCTCTCTTTAGAAAGTACTGAGAAATATAATCTTATTTTTTCTGAAGTGTCCTCACTGAGGACAAGCTTCTTTGCTTTTCTATAAGCTTGCTGTTACCTTTGCCTCATTTTATCATGGATCAGAAGCCTAGACAAGAAAGTCAGATCTTTTATTTTCTTGTAACAATGCCCATAGATTATACCATACTGTACTTTTTCTCTTAAGTATCATACAAATGTAGATGCAGTGGTGAGCTTGAGTTCTAGCAAGTTTAGAAAGTATAACAGGCATAAAGGTCAGCAACTATTTGAAACTGCTCTTTTATGGACAAACATAGGACAAGAAGACACTTTGCTGAGTCTTTTCTGTGGCTCTAATGGTAGAATTTCACCCAGATATTATTTTGACAAATACGCATAAATTCTACTCAAACATTGAGTTAAAAATATTATGTAATTGCAGAATGCCCTGATTCAGAATTAAAACCAAGTTCTTTTTTCCTGTTAAGGAAAGAATAGCAAACATTATATAAGGAATATTTCTAATGCAAGAGAGAGTCCTACCCCAACCTGTAATTTTAACTGGAGAGACTCAGAAGTCCCATAAGGAACTTACTGACAAGTGCTGTTACAATTTCTTCCATATTTTCCAGAAAGCTGCTGAGATGCTGAGTGAATGTGAGATGTGGAGATGTGATCTGTGCAATTACTGCCGCTGCTTCTGCATGAGTAGCTTCAGAATGGGTGTTATCAGTAAGAATGTCAGCCAGGCACAGTATCCCATCAACCTATGGAAAAACAATAGGTATAGATTGGAAATACTCCAGGAAATACTTTTGCAAGCAGAGTCTACAGTTCTCTTTTCTTGGCGATGGCTAAATTATTTAGTTTATATTCAAAAATGACTTAAACTTGGTGGCATTTATGACATAAGAAATTTCAATTTAGCAAATACAAATGGGTTCAGCATAAATGTTTGTTAACCAGAAAAAAGTTTTGTATTTCCTTCTCCCTTAATGTTTGTGCTGAATTGATTTTAGTCAAACAAGTCTTGTCTGACAGAGGCCTCAAGTTAAACATTAATCCAAAAACAATCTGTGATAAGCAAATGCTAACTGGTGCTCTGACACAGCCTCAATTAAGCTCTTGTCTGAGTGTGTCCCACTGCGAGACTCAAGCCTGAGTGGGCAGTTAAGTTCTTCACAGACATATTTTTTGCCCTTTTTTTTTCTGAATTTGTCACAAAGCCAATGCAGGATCAAAAGATACTATTAAGGAGAGACCCTGGCCAAACTGCACGTGATGAGCTTACACAGTGCTCTCAGTAAAGCTAGGTCCATATATCCCTTGCTTACTTGGAAGAAAAACAGAAAAATGAGTAAATTGTACATGCTTTTAGAGTGTCTGAAGTGTTCTGGGCTCGTTCCTTACCCAGTTTAGGCAGATACATCATACACACACACACCTTGCTCTGGATCGTAGGAGACCCACTGACACAAGGTAAGGCTGCAACAGAGCATAGCCAATGGCATAGCTTAAACTGCAGAAACAAACCATCTGTAACAACCAAAGCCAGCAAAGGAAGGTTCTCTGTAGGCAAGGAGATAATCTGTGTACTTTGAAATTAACAGGACTATGTTTCTCCCCGTGTTTTAACATGTCCCTGAAAAATTCATCATATTATCAAGCAGACAGCAGATGTGCTTAGAGGGGACAGAGCATGAAGATCTGTGTAATTAATTACGCACATTTTTATGTCAAATGCACAAAAATTCACTAATTAAAATCTTTATAGAAATGAAACTAATGTAACTAACTATAGGGACAGTTTACAAATGATGAGAGTTTTACAAACTTCACTAACTGTTTTAAAAACTGGCCTTATTTATGTACTTGAAGTTCTGAAAAAGTGTGGTGTCAAATGCTTTATATGTTGCTTGGACACTTTATAGATACAAAGAGAATTTAGGAAGGCTTAGCACTGAAACATACTTTAACAGTCAAACAAAAACAAATCCACGTTTATGTTAGTACGCTCACCAAGACCTTTTCTTAGGTGTGTTGTTCAGACTGCATTCTCTGGCTATTCAAAGCTTCCTCAGAATATCCACATTAAGTCCTACCCATTATCTCCACAAAGGGTATTTAGCAAATCTCTTATTCTCGTTTTTGTTATTTATTAATACAGAATGTTGAGTTATCTTAATTACTTATCCTGAAATGGGCATGAATTAAATTATTTGATAAGCACTGACAGTTACTGTATTTTACAAGAAAAACTCTCAGATTGATGGGAGCAAAAAATACCCTCTGGAAGATCATTCATTGGGATGCACTTTTTAATAGGCAATAGACTGTATCATTGGAACTCTAATAACATAGATAAATACAAAAGAAATTATATCTCTATTTTCCCTCAGATTACAAATGGGCTTTAGTATAGAAGCTCAAGTACTGGCAAGAAGAGGAAGAATAAATTTTCAACATTAAACTTTTTCTTGACAAGCTTTCAACATTAATCTACCTACAGCAAAATATTTCCTCCTAGTTATGGCAGAATTCTACAGCTTGAAACAGCAGATTCACATAATTCACTTGGCTTCAAGGTATATTAATAGATCTCAGCGTCAAGAACTAATATATGTCCTCACAAGAAGATTTAGTAGCCACAGTAGACAATATCATATGCAAAAACCCCCAACTTTGTCACCTTGAAACCTCCCCAGGTCACACCTTGTCTACTGTCCAAAGGATGCTAATATCAACAGTCAGTATAAGAAGTTAAATATATTTCAAGGCATTCAAAAAATGCTTCACAAGAAACTTCTTCTAAGACCTGGTAACAGGATACAGCACTCTTCAGCTCTAAATTTACTGGTTAAAATGCACTTAGTCAATTCTTATTCAATGACCTCGACAAAATGACTTTAGTTTTATGCTATTTCAGAACAAGTAATGGCTTATGAAAGACAGGTACAAGCACATGGTTAGATTTTTCCATCACCACTGATTGTTTATATCTACACTATAAAATACAAGCTTCTAACAATACAAGGGCTATACTCAACTTCAAATTACATATTTGATTTTTTTTATTTGGTAAGTAATTGTTTTTGGAAATTGGGAGTTGCTGACTTGTAAATAGAAGTGGATATATGTTTTCATTCAGCATAAAGATAAAGTATATATTTTGGATCCATGAAACCCAGCACTAGTTAGTTTTTCTCCTTTCTATTCAGAATCATGTAAAATACTAACAAATTCAGGCTAAAATTTGCTCTGTACACTTTCGTCTCCCATCTTAAATATAGAAAAAAAAAATTCTACTCCAGCAGCCAACCCCATTTATAAGTGTCTAGCAATAAATTTTTAAATGACAGGGGAACAATCTAATAAAAGCACTTTAACATCCAAAAAGAAATTGCTGCTCAAAGCATTTTTATAATTAGCTTTCACACTGAAAGGAACTTTGGATGGTTGCCCTGTTTTCTGTTTAATTTTGGTGAAGCAATCAGCTAAATGTCAAATCTGTTCATCACCTTGGCAATACAAAAGAACCAGTTAGCCAGATAATGCAAACAAATGAATTCCATGAATGCAACAAGATGCTGTGGAGCCCTTGCATTTGAGGAATGGCGTTCAGTAAATGCTTGCTCACTAATATTTCAATATTGATAACTGGAAAAATGCCAGGAATGTACATCCTTACGAGCATAGCCCTGTTACAGAAACTTAATCCAAGTGACAAAACAAATATGTGACTGCTTTACTGCATAGATCAAGTCTCTGAAAGGAAATAACTTCTTTTCTTTGCAACAGCAATGAATGAGTTCTGGGGCAGCACTCTTCTTCCTTCAGTCTACCTGTTCTCCCTCCTAAAAATGTTCAATGAAACCAGACATCTGTTAAAGATACCAATACAGAACTTGGGAGGAATTGCACTAATGACTTCTCAATTTGAAATATTACACACAACAACATTCTTAGCTCTCTGCTTCCCACAAGGAGGTTCAAGGCAGGCTTTCCATGCCAGTCTGGGAACCAAGACCCATTGCTTTCTTTTTAATAATGTCTGGCTTCATTTGTATAAAATGCTGCTGAAGGCTTTTTCTCCTACTATGACTTTGTCTAACATTCCTGTTTGCCCACTCTGAACACTCAGATGATCTCTACATATTGGTAAACTTTCTTAAAGGTTTTTTGGTTTGGTTTTTTTTTGCATTCTCTAAACGATCTCCTGTCATCTTGCTGAGATTAGAAAGCCTTATCAGCTGATTTCCCACTGTCAAATCCAAGAATAACACTATCAGTCTACAACTGGGTGCTTCTGGTAAGAAGCACCAGCAGGTTCCAAAGCAGTTTTAAAGGAAGAATGGAAGGGAGATGATGAGATCCAGATATAAGACAGCAAATGTGGCAAAAGAATCACAAAAAGGATTGCCTCTTAAACGTTATCTTAACCTTCCCAGGAGGGTAGAGGAGAATTTAATAAGCAGAGTCTGCATCAAACAGTCAAGAACTGACAGATCAGAGTTCCGTTTGCTTTATCTATTCACCCATGATCTGTATTAGCACCTCCAATTTGAAGCTAGGACAGGCTAACTATATAGGTGAAGACAAGAACATTAGCAGACTAAATAGAAACTGCATAGCTGGATAAAAATCCCAACATATTAAAATTTATGAGATGAGGAAGAGGGAGACAGAGAAGGAAGGAAAGAAAAATGATCATATTCAGAATATGTTTGAATCCCCTGCTCAGCATTCTTTGAACACAATCTACTTCACTTCCCAGACCATCGCATGAACCATGAAGCTGCTTCACTATTATGCAAATCCAGTGAAAATGTAATCCAGAAGAACCCATATACTGTTATTTTGATGACTCATTACTCATGATCATCAAGTCTGAGGTATACCCTATGTCAACTTCTGTAACTCATTCTGCCCCTGTAGAAGGCCTACAAGTTGTGTTTAATTTCTACACTGCAAGAGAGAAAGGGAAAAGGATGGAAGTATTCTGCCTTGCACACAATGATCTGTCGTATTTGAACAGTTGCCCTGCACAAGTGCTCTGCAGATAAAAACTGTCTTAGCTCCACTAACTGAGAACTGTGATGATTCATACCAGTTTAAGATTTGGTCAGCTATTTTTAAAGTGAGATGGTATCTTAATAGGGTGACGGCATTAAAATGTCCACAAATACTATTCCAAGTAATCAAAGCTACTGCAGCAACTCCATGGCAGCAGCAGTGACCAATGAACAAAACTGCAATGATTTTTGTAACTACTGCTGTACAACAGTGGCCATGGGACCTAATTTATAAACCACGTTGTATACTCTACAGACTAGTGTGGGGCTGAATAAAGGTTGAATGGTTCCCATCTTAGTAGCTTTAAAACTTCTGGCAATAACCTCAGCTTTCTATCTAAATTGGCCGTGAGTGGGTAATTCTGTTCATGGCAACTTCAACGCTTCCCTTTTTAAACTTCCCTCCTTCAGGATGCAGTCAAGCTAGTGAAGAGGTATTTGT
Organism: Pterocles gutturalis; assembly: GCF_000699245.1. Classification (NCBI taxonomy): domain Eukaryota; kingdom Metazoa; phylum Chordata; class Aves; order Pterocliformes; family Pteroclidae; genus Pterocles; species Pterocles gutturalis. Next base: position 49,029 of record NW_010123185.1, read on the forward strand.
TTTTCCTTCTGTTTAGCCATCAAGGGGCAGCATGAAGATGTTCTGAGCTATATGAGGAATATTGTTATATAGCATGAAAAAAAAATCTTAACCTTTTCTCAAAGAAAATAAAGGATATTTAGCTGTATCAGCTTGAAGTCTGCATTAAACATGGCAATGCAGAGAGCATCAGCCTTGCAGCCATGCTGCAGGAAGAAACAAACTGCAGAGCAAGATGAAATAACAAGTTCCTTATTCTGGGCTGACTTGGGGTGAAAGGATAAACAGTATGTAAACCTTTTCTACCTATGAAACCTGGGGAAAGCAGTCAAGCAGTAACCTCACGATGCATGTTCTTTGGCACTCAGAGATGCTGTAAGCTTGTTGCAGATAAAAAGTACAACTGTTTGTCAAAGAGTAGAGAATAAATCATTCCACAGAAAGGATGTTCAAAACCAATGACTGACATCCAGATGTCTTTAAACTCCCTCAATTTTACGGGCTGATACAAAGGGTAAGACAGGCTTTTAGAGTATTATTTCTGTAGTTGATAACAGAAATCAGGAACTGCATTGCTATTAGCCTAGCAGCTCACATATTCCCACACCCAGAAATCCCAGCTGACATTGCTTCAAACTACCCCCTACAAACATAACCACCCAAGGATACATTCAACTTCCCTGATCTACTCCTCACATGCCTCCAGTTCTACAGGATAGCTGCTGAGTGGCCTCAAAGGGCAGAAGGAGAAGAGACCGCAAAGGAATTCACTTGCAGTTAATGTAGAAGCCACCTGTAGTACAGATCCTTCTACTCAGCCACTGTTCTTGTTTTTTTAGAATTTGATTGATAAAACAGAAGGAAAACTACTGAGCACAAATGAGTACAGTGATTTGGGAAAAAAAAAGACATTTGCAATGGCCTTTTTACTCATCATTTGTTACATTCTCTTGTTCTGTCACAGCAATAATGACTGTGTTATTTCTAACCTCAGGAGCATATAATAGGGGAGAACTATTTGTGTTCACATATGATAAAGTTAGAGATTAAATTTGTCAAATTATGTGACACATGACAGAAGCCAAAGGTTTCTCAGATTCTTTTGCCCTACATTTTGGAGGGCTGGATATACTGGCTTGTTTTTAAGTTGCAGGCATCTATTCCTATTTGTAGGATTTTCTTGAATCTGCATTACAAATTCCAGAAAGTATATGCTTGTTTCTTTTAAATAATGGATAAGGTTTTATATATTATACTTTGGGGTCTGAATTTCATTAAAATGAAGCCAAACAGACACAAAAAGGACTCAGCAACAAGATCATAGGAACTGTCGTGTGTTATATAAGAATGCTGAACAAGATACTGGGACCTGAAGTCTGAATTAGGAAAAACACATTAGTAGTTTTCACATAGCCCTCATTTTTATTTACCCTGGGGGATCATAGTCTGAGAAAAAGAAAAAAGAACCACCTCAACTGTTCCTATAAGCAAACAGGGGCTCCAGGGTTATGCATAGCAGGGCACTCCAGAAAATGAGATGTGCTCACTGAAAGAAACATGCTTCGATCATCTAGTTTTAAATAAATAATGTCACAGACACTTCATTGCATGAGGCCATATTCTCAAACACCTGGTGTCTGGCACTTAAAAACAAGAACACTCT
>NW_010123185.1:50684-53256 GCF_000699245.1 Pterocles gutturalis
CAACACGTTTGATTACTTTGTATCATTTAGTTTTGGTGTGACACCATGGATTTTATTTTCAAGAAGTGTCTGTTAGTGTACCTCTTCATGAGGAAAAAAAAACTCCTATGCACGCCACATTTTTAGAGGATGCTCTTCATCTATTACCATAATGAGAAAGCGCCTCTATCCAAAAAGAGCAGCATGGAGGTCACAGCCAGAGAACCAGTCATTATCAGCTAATCTAACTCTTCATAGTGTCTTACTTCTCTCAGGAAAAGCGTCTGACAATCTTCCTGCTAGAATTCTGGATATGTTTAAGTCCATACTTTCAAACCTAAACACGATTATGCTAAAGAATTAATAAAAGGGCTTATTATTATTAATTATTATTGTAATTTCACATACAACTTCTCATTAAAATTCCTGAACAGGTCATTATACCATGAAGTTAGAAACAAGCACAACTGTACCCTATGCTCAAAGTATGACAACGAAAACACCACAGCAGAGAGTTACATTAGAAAGGCAGAGAGAGTGAACGAGCAATGGAGACAGCAGAGAATGTTGCTTTTTTACTGTTACTTTAAAGATGAGACTCTGCAAATGCATTCAGAACCTGATCCCTACGCAAACAATTTTCCTGAGAAATAATATTTCTCATTTCAATGGTGTCAGTTGGTTCAGCCTAAAAAATATCGGCTCTCTGAAATGCAAGGCCTCTACAGTATTTGAATCACATGCACACTAATAAAATGCACCACAACAGTAGGACATTTATTAGTAGAATGTATTAAATATATACAGCAATATGGTCAGAAAAATGTTTTTATGTCTAAATTCACATAATTGCCAAAACTGACTCAGTGCTTCACCCATGTTGTTCTTTCTAAAACTGTTTTTATTTCTTTTACTGAGGCACCAAGTGTTAATACAATTGTTTGCTACATTCATTACTTCACAATGGCTATTCAAATATTTTAATAAATTAATTTAAATAAATTAGCTCCAGAATTGACCTTGTACAAGCCAGATTTTTATTGGCAGAGAATTTTTACAAGCAAGTTATAGAGCTTTATGATAGCCATTTATAATGAAAACACTCACAGCACTTTAGCTATAAAACTTTTAGTGAGCAACTCAATAAGAGTCCATTCGTGTTGTAATAACAAGAGAGGAAATTGCTACCCTTATTCAAACAAGAATTTCACACAAGTAAAAAAGTAGTAGTTTTCGTCTGGTGATGGAACTTTAGTGTCTGCAGCAGACTCAAGCCATTTGGTCCTGAGATTCCTCTCCTGACAGGAAAATCTCCTTGGGTCTCCTACAAACATTGATTTATTTCAATGACTGCTGTGTCAATAAAATAATTTCAGAATTGCTTGAAGCGTAAGAAATTCAAGGTTGAGATCAGGTGTTTGCATGGAATCTTTATGAGCAGTCAGATCTACTATGAGCCATCAGGTACTATGATGTCAGACGCTTTTCTGCCCATTAACACCTCCCAATACTGCTCTTTGGTCAAATATAGTTGCTATATTGATTCTATATTAGAAGAAATAAGGACAATGCTCAGAGGCTGGGAAAATAGAATATTTTTACAAGCTGAATTTTTATTTCTCCTCTACTCAATATTGTTTGCTGCCTTACCAAGTCCCAACACTAATAAGCACCCTTATCAAGGATAATACACACAAAGTTAAACTAGTGTTTGAACGTTGCATTGAGGGAGGAACAAAACTGCAAATTTGGTTACACTTTCAATAGAGATTATTTTTTCAGCAAGCAAAGATAGTTACTACATAGCACTTTGATACAGGGGCAGTTCCAATCTGGATTCAAAATAGTATTTGCAAGTCAGGCTTATTTTCATAAACTGATCTCACATCAGAAAACCATGTCAGAACTTACTGAAATTGAATTTCCCTAGTAAGCACATTCCAGCTACAACAGCCAGGAGCTTCTCCAGTTGTTTTAGATGGAAAAATATGAAAGCATTATGTTATGGCAAAGATAAAACCTCAATTTGCCATATTTTATCTAAGAAGCTGTACAGATCTGTGAAAATAAGCATGTTGTTGAGGAAAACCCCAAATACTGTTCTGATTCTGTCATCCAGTCACTGCCTGTTTTTCTAACAGCGTCCCTAATCTATGAGCCAGTTTGTTCACTCTTAGAATAATACAAGAAATGTAATTGCAAAAAAGAATTTAACAACTAGCAAGTACTAAATCTTAGACTGCCCCGATAACACTCAAGGTTCACTTCACATAAGCGGTACAAACTCTCATTCTGTATTCCAAACCAACCTAATCCTCCAGAGCTGTAAAGCCCAAATCTAGGCTAGAAATTTCATGTTATCAGGCTTCATTCTGTCACCTGCCAGTCCGTAAATAACATAAGAAGAGCCACTGCAGCTCTCCACAGAATGGTACAGGGCTTCCCCCGGCTCCAGGAAAGTCTCCCAGGAATAGGATCTGTTCTCTTCTGTTTCAAAGGGAAGCAGAGATAATGTCATGGGACATCTAGAACAGATACTCTAAAAGCATGGCAACTAGAAAACAGGGATATAAACATGTCACTCTGAAATCAG
>NW_010123185.1:53273-88785 GCF_000699245.1 Pterocles gutturalis
TGCTGAACCCTTGCAGTCAACGAACATAACGTTAGATCAAAGTATAACAAACTTCTTGAAAGAAGTTCAAATTCTGTTAAAGGTTGAAGAGTCTAGGAAAAAAAAAAAAAAAAAAACAACGCTATTTTGCCTTGCTAGACACTGGAATGAAATAGAAGCCTAGTGGATTCTCTCCTGAGACTTGCTTGCAGTGCACCCTTGTTTCCAACGACACTAACAAACAGAATAAAGGTCATTGGCTTAGGAATCTTTAGAATAATTCAGATTGTAAATAAAATATTAAACCAGAAGTATTTTTACAATATTTCAGCTCTACAGCTGGCAAAGAACAAAAGGAAGAAATAATTGTGCATGTTTCTATTAGGTCTTTGATCGCTGATCCTTTCCTAGCTCTCTCACTATGTTTTCTCTTTCCTGCAACTGTGAAATACCATTTATTGGTATAGGTTCACCCTGACTCGCTTCTTTTTAGAAGTCAGCACTTGTAGCTTTCTTTAAAAACTAAGAGGGAAAAGGAAAGAAAAAAAACATCATCTCTACTTAAAATTACTTCCTTTTCCATTACCACTTTCAGCAATTGACATACTTTGTGTCTTCTTTTTTTTTCTGTGAGAAAAATCAATTGTAATTACATGAGTCTGTCTCAATTACCTGTCCTTTTTCAGGATGAAAGTCTTCATCTGATTAATTGGACTTCTCTGTCTTAATGCCTTCTCCAATGCCCTAGGCAGTAGCTCCCTTACGTTCTTGATACATTTTTTGCAAGTCCTTCATTTTGACTAGTTCATACAAGACAGAAATGTTTCTAGCAGAGAAGTGGTAAAACTGTGCCAAAAAACTAGATGCAAGTGTGTTATTTCATTTTTAAAGGCACTTGAAGGGAAGATGAACCAAAAGGGAATAGCACACAGATTTTTTTCTCAGAGTAACATCAATATCACTTGCAATACAACTTAGGTGGCAAAGCCAGTACAGTAAAGGTGTAGGGTGTGCTTCTCAACATAATCTGACACAGGAGCACAGAAGTGTCATGGGCTGGGGAATTCAAACACTGCCAGTTCCCTGGGGCAAAATTCCTCAAAAATCCTCTTCTAAGTAAGGGGAAAAGTAATTTGTTACAGCCTTTAAACACATACAACAAATTTCTCTAATAGGAGCAGGAAGTCATGAGACATATGGCTTCGTCCATGTGCGTTTCCTGGGTGAGATCCTGTGACTTGTAACCCAGTTGTTCCAGGATACAGGATGAGATGGAAGCAATCTTTTGTGAGTAACAAAAAAAGGTGTTTTATGCCTTTTAATAATTTTTCTCAGAACAAATCAAATATCTAGCACAAATAAATTGCAAACCTATTCCAACAGCTCTGATTTGCCTTCTCTTTCATTATAATTCCTTCCTCAACCTAGACAGTAGTACAACATCATGTTTGGACCAGCCACGAAGTTCACGTGACACATTCGAGGCAGCTTCTTACTCTCGAGTGATTTAATTTTGCCCTCACACCCTGTGCTATAAAACAAAGATAAAAATCTACTTACCTACTGCTGCATAATGCTTGGATAAATGCCATTGTTAATGATGATACCTATTATCATTAAAATAAGCAGTCCTTTCTCCAGAAATTATATCTTACACTGAATAGTAACCTAATCAACAGAAAGTCCCGGTGACTTAATGGGATCACTTGCAAAACAGAGTACTGCAACAGTGACAGAGCACGCACTTAATAAGCAGCCTCTTCTGCCTAAGGACTTTTGCACCTATGAAAACAAATGCAAAGTATGTAAATAAACTGGTCCAACTTGTCATTCTCCCCTTCTCAAACTCTTTCTTCACTGCAAAACAACAGTTACTTGAACATGCTTTCCCACATCCAGCCTCCTTGCACGTCTGAAATAATTCCAGCATGGCCCAAATGCCAAAGCACCCAGTGCTTACAATGAAATGATAAAATAAATGCAAAAATAATTAAAAAAAAAGGGGCAGAGGGTGCTAAACCAATTAAAGATGCAAATTTTTTATGAACTCAGATCATCATCCTCATTAATCATTTTTTTTCTGATAATAACAGACACTGAGTAGGCACACAGCCTGGAACCGAAATCTGAGCTCACTCAGTTCTCTTAGGCTCTACAAATCAGCTACTCCAAAATCCCTGTTCACCACAACTATGTGCAATACATAACTCCTGAGAAAACAATGAACAGAAGATAGCACATACAGCCTCATTCCCGATGGAGCAGCATGCTGACCAGCCTAATAACAAATAACACATTCTTTAGAGCAATCTGATATTCCATGCACATTGTAACATGTCAAGGACTCCACACTATGGGGGGGAGGAGGTTGATCAGCTTACAGCTTATTATTAATGTCCTTTTATTTTTGGTGGTGTTACTGTTAGCATTGCCTACATTTAAAACATTAAAATACACTCCCTAGAGACTTCCTTCCCACCTACATGACATGTCTGGCATTCATACTGTTCTCACTACTCTCACACACCTTACAGCCCGTTCAGACATTGCATCTAAGCCCAGACTGCACCTGAACCAGGAGCCATGCTTTCCTCCTGTTCCTCCTTGTCCCCATCCACATATGCTGCTCTTCACTTTCTCTCCAAGCTTTTGGGCTGATACTGTTGCTATTCAAGCAGTACTTTCAGGGCGGTAGGAATAGAGGATGTTTTTCCTCCATTCCCCAGGATGCTCTTGCATTAGATGTTGCTAAAGGTTTTTTGACTAATGCAGCTAAAACAGAGGGTCTATCCCCCGGGAAAAAGGCCCTCACACTATCCAGAGTTTGTTGTGAATAGATACATAAATTATCAGATAGATAGCTTAGATTTTTCAAATTAAAAGGTCAATTGACAGGTAAGAGTTCTCGATTTAGGAGAACACTTAAGTTGTGCATGGCTTTGGTCCTGATAGACCTACCTGTCCAAATCAGTCTCTGCAGTCCTAAACTCGGGGTAGATTTGTGTAACTTACTCAGCAGCAACGGAAACTTTGCTGTAATTCCAACCTCCACTGGGTGCCACTATTGCATAACACAATGTGTGGATTACACTGTATGAGTCAACAAATTGGCAAAAACTATTTTCGACTTGCACTTCACTCTCTTGAAGTTTTCAAACCATATTCAGAGAGTTATCACTCATTTTTTATATCCTTAAAATGTCATATCAGAATCCTTTTAGAGACAGAAATACAAAGAGGATTTAATTCCTCCTAGATCACTACAGTTAAAAGGCTCAAACACAGGAGTCCTCAGATTCTTTCCTGATTTTGTACTTGAATAAGCCTTTTAGTCCCATGAGTGGATCTGTTCCTCCATACTGACTGATAATCAACTTAACACACTATTTTGAACTATCTTTTTTAACCTCTGAAGGGACAATAACCACACAGCTCTGAGCAACCTGATCTGGTTGAAGATGTCTCTGCTCACTGCAGGGGGGTTGGACTAGATGACCTTTAAAGGTCCCTTCTAACCCAAACTATCCTATGATTCCATGAGTCTATGTCTCTGTCTAAAGTGTTTTGATGACAGCTTAACTACCACAAGGGTAAAACCTTACCACAAACCCGTACGTGATCTTAGTAACACTCAGTGATTGTTAAACTGCACGCACATCAGAGGGATGGCAGTAATGCTAAACATATATTATCAGCCAACTTTTAATTTAAGGGCAATTAAGTACTAGTTTAAAGGAATGGATGTAATTTCCATTTGATAGTGGATATCCACAATTTGCTAGATACAAAATTTCATTCTGGTGACTTAACTTGGAATCCAAAAATACTGAAGTTTAATGTTATGAACCACTCAAGAATTCTGGATAGACAATGTAGTCAGCTTTAGTCTATTTCACAGCATCCATGCTCTCAGATTTGGCTTTATTTCCTTTTCCCAGGCCTCTAATAAATAAATAAATAAATAGCCAAACAAAATCAAGACTTAATTTCAATCTTATTTGATGGAAGATTTTGAGAGCTTACACCAAACACGAAAAATTCTTACAGGCAAAAGACTATTATAAGGAAATTTCATGCTATGCTTTCATACTAGAGTCATTTGTCATACTATTCATTTGATGGAACTGACATAACCACAATTGCTTTAAGTTGCTGAAGACAGGGGAAGCCGTGTCTCAGTGTTTATCAAGCCTTTGTAAGTTCTGGTCTTTCCTCTCATTTCTTTCAAGACCCTTTCTGGTAAACAGTGGCATGAGTAAGTACAGAAATTTCTACAGCCATGGATTTTTGAAAGGATCTTAGCTTTTTTTCTAGCAGAAATCCAAAGTATTTTCTTGAAATTCTGCTATATTCTGACATAGATTTTCCTGCAAACAGAGGCTTATGTGATTCTGCTAACATCAGTTGTATCAGAGACAGGCAAAAAAGGAGAACGTGTAAGTGGTTGTCTGACAGCACAGGCTCCTCTAGGGCAAAGAAGATATAGCAGGAAGAGACTATTTGTCAAACCAGGGAAATCAACAGAAGCAAACAGCAAGTAGAGTGAATCCTAATCTGACCCACAGTTTTTTCACAACCAGCTAAGTCACTGGCACCATGCAGTAGAACAGATCAGTGGTACAGGTCTGGAGATAACAGACAAGATCAATGCCTCGAAGTGTGGCCATTGCTGCATCGCTGAGAAACTCACAAGCAGCTGTTTGTAGCTAAGGGGAAATGGGAATTCATTTAGTAAGGTAAACTGCTAAGGTCAAGAAATTCACCCAGGGCAGGAAATAGAAGTACTTGCAAAAGACGACTGAGACAGAGGCAGCACTTCATTTTACTGCAACAGCCCTGCTAGGGCTCTCTTCTCAGCATGCGGGCTGTTGTTCGTCAGATATGACATACTCTGCAGGAATTACTATCACCCACGTAGTTACTCCTGTTATGCTGACTTATTGAATCATATTAAAAACAGCAACAAGATAAAACAACTATCTACTTGTTCTTTAAATTGATATGTGGCTATTAGACATACGTGTGTGGACGTAAAGGAAACGTCACAGATGAGAAGATCAAGTTTATTAATCAATTTGTGCTGTCACAAAACTGGAAAATCCCTGTCTTTCCATTAACAGTTGAACTAAAAATTTCTCATTTGAAGAAAGGCCCAGTCCTACTTCCAGGAATCTATAACAGGTGTATTCTCTCATACTTCACCAAAGGCTAGGGAAACTGCCTGTTCACAATCACCAGAAATACTTTCCAAAGGGGTCTTGTTCTGCCTTCAGAGTTCTTCTGAGCAATGGTCAGGCTACCACAAGACTTCAACCTCAACACTGCTGTCTCATTTTACTTACTTGGTAGAGATTTTTTTCTTCTTTTCTTTTAGATTTCATTTCTTTCCCTTATTTAATAAACATTAGTTAATGGTCCGAAATGAAAGGACAGTAAATGAATTTTTTCTCTGCTAGACGTGGCAGACTGCAGTCCTGCTCGGTATAGATGAAGATTTGTAGACAATAGACTGACCAGGGAATGCTTTCATCACATGTACGTGATGATGTCATCACATACAGATCTTTCATGGCTCTAGTTTCATGTCTTCATGTGACAAAGTCTCCGATGGCACAGGACTTGAGCTTCAGCCTCATGAGCATCTAGCTCTGCATTGCCTTGAGTCAGCTCAAGGCTGTCATCCTCTCCTTTCAGAAAGGGGCTCCTTTAAAAAATCAAGATATGCACAGAAGATGCATTTCCTTACAAAAAATGGATGCAGAACGGAGGTGGAAGGAAAGGGTATAAAGTCCTGAGGGCCAGGAATAAGCTGGGAAATGGACTGTGGGTTGGGGTAGCATATTAATTTTGTGGATTGTAGTGACAACAGTTTCTTGGGTGTACAGCTGCAACAACACAGTTGAGAGAGTATCACATGTGTGACTATGGTCTGTTCTGCTGATCAGTTCACATTCAGGTAACAGAAAGAGGGTGTGCTTCCTCCTCCAGCTGCCTGGTTATCTCATACCTATATATGGATTTGGTTAATTTTCATAACAGGTAACACACAAACAGATGTTTTTGAGAAAGTGAGAAGAGACATTTGGTTAACTCTGGGACAACAAAGGGCAAAACCAAGGACTGTTTCTTCAGAATCAGAAAAAAATGCAAATATCCAAACTAAATAATCTGCTCCAAGACACCAGCCTCCACAAACCAACAGTAAAGTGCTGCTGGCAGGCAGCATCACGGCAAGCCATGACACGACTGCATGAAAGAGGGCACTGGCTTCCAGTTCAGGTAGATGATGGGACTGGTTGTTATCACAGGAAGGAAATCGGTACAAGGAGATGAACACAGAGAAGTCTTTGTCAGGAACAAAAACCACACGAATGACAGTTTATGACCTCTACCTTCAGTATCTGGATAACATCCACTGTTGTCCCTATTACTCAAGACCTTTCATGTTGCGCTTTCTCAGTGTGCCTGTTTCATCTGAATCACTGGCTTCTTGCTTTTTCAGTGCTGCGTTTTCATCTTCGGACTCCACAGACAAGTCCTCTTGGGTTGACTCTTCTGCTTCACTGCAGCTCTCAGAGTGGAATCCAGCGTTCTCCGCTATGACAGCAGGATCCTCATCATCGTAACAACAGCAGCACTCCTCAGTGCTTGGGCTGTGATGAAGGTCCCTCTCCTCTTCACTGATGCCAGTTACCTCATCGTTTTTCTGCATGAAATCATGATCACCCCTTCCCCTTCACACATAGCAGGGTTTCATGGCACAGATGCTCCTCATCTTCCATGCCCGCCATTCTTTCTGCCAGCTCTTCTGCAGAGGGCTGGCTCAGGTCAGGGTGATCCAAAAGGATTGCACTTCAAGCTCTTTGTGCTTGAAGCAATTGGAATTATAATAGAAAGGAGGTCTTTCAGGCCTCTCTGATTTATTGCCACCTGTATGGTGAATTTAAGCTTCCTGACAGCAGTGTGCTTTCTTCTTTGTACTTTGTGGATGCCAGGGATCTGCTCAAAGCAACTGCTTTTCTAGGACAGCAGAGCTTGATGCTAGGAGCACAGTGTGAACGATGCCAGTAAAACTAGGTTTACTTTTACAGTACCCATCAGAGGCATGCTTGTTTCTCAGACAATCATCTTCCTTTCTATTTTCCTTCTTCATTTATATCTGCCTGGATCTGGAGGATGAGAGCCCCTCTTAGCATTCACCCAAGCAGCCACCATATAAGAAAAACACGCACAAGAGGTTTCTTGGGGATGGGTCTGTCACTCCGCAATGCAACTCTAACGTGCTCAGTGTCATCCTGCTATGGAGCAGTGCACGGCTTTGCCCCCGCGCTGTCTCCCACCCTGTGTGCTTGTCACCAGTCAGAGGACACGGCTGCAGAGACGTCACCTGGAGGTTATATACAAAGTATGAAGGGGGTGCACATAGATGCCCAGTATGGCAGGATTGACAGTATTAGGAGATCATGTCAAAGGCCTTACAGAAGTCCAGACAGATGACATCCATAGGTCTTCCCTTGATGACTAACGTAGTCACTCTGCAATAGAAGGCCACTAGGGTGGTCTGGCGAGACGGGCCCTTGGTGAAGCCAAGTTATTGGGGAACCTTTCCCACACCTTTGTGAGAACAAAGTGACAAAGATGAGCTCTTAAAGAAATGGGAAAGATTTCTACCTTCTTAATTCTGCCTGCTGGTCCCATAGGGATTCCTTCTGCAAGACCTTACCTCACCTGAAGATCCTTGTCACTTCAAACTTTTACTTGAGGTCTGAAAGCTAGTGAAGTTAAACAAAACCAGCTGTGCACAAGGCCCAAGAGACAATCTTCAGGACTCCAGATTGCTTCCAAATTGAAGAGTAACACTAAACACCCAGCTCAAGTTTCCAGCTCAGGTTTATGTCAGGCCCGATTAATCTGTGGACTTTTAGCTACCTACCAAAAAAACAACCTAGAGGGGGAAGCCTGCCATTCTATGACATGCGGCAAAGTATCTCTGAAAACAGACTTATTTTGCCTATCAGTATGCTCTGATCCATGCAAAAGCTTGCTCATCCATTCTCAGGGACTGCAAATGAACAAACCAAAAGCCCTCTGAAAAGGAAAAGCTCTAGAAACTGGCAAGGGAAGGAACAGTCAGTGAAAGAGCTGTTGTTTAAGAAGTTAATGATAAGCAAGAGAGGTAAGATACAGTAAATATAGGAGCAATGTTGTTAGATGTTTAGTTTTTCAAAAACAGGATTATTATCTTAAACGGATGAGACTGTTTTTCCAACAGCTCTTTAAATGTTTTCAAAGATGCTTTATGAAACATGAAAGTTTTAGTTTAGATCAGGCAGAGTGCCAGATCTAAGTGGTTTCCTGCAAACAAGCCTAAGCAAAAAACCCATTATACTGACGCACTAATATGCCTCTACATCACCTGTCATTAATTATTATTTAACCTTCACTTTTATAAGAAATACAGGGAAACTCATACATATCATGGGTGAGCTTCAGCTAAGCCACATGGCAGCTCTTAGCTCATTACAAACATAAGAAAGAACTTTTACAATTAACTTCCTTTGGTTTTTTTTTAGAAGCACATGCAGGATACTTTACCTGAATAATTCAGTACTTCCACACATCACAAGGAAAAGATACAAGTCACTTGGCTTACACTGAGTTTGATTTCCTCTGGGTTTGGTTTTTTTTTTTTCCCCACAGCTATCTCTGGCGAAAAAACTCATCTCCAGTAGAGTTAGCATTTGGCCCATGCAAGAGAGTCAGAATATATCAATACTGAGAGGAAAACCCTGAGATAATTTTGTGTTTATATAACGCTGTTTGGGTGGGAAAGTTAAACTGCTAAGCACTCACTTAAACCAAGCAAAACTACTAGTTGAAAACTTAATAGTGGACAGTACTAGAATTGGTCACAGCTGTTATAGTAAAGTTTGCTGTTCGTACTTTTTGCCTGTTTTGTCGCAATGATAGGTACCAGAGAGGAGGAAAGAGAAAAGAGGTTTTGAACCATGTATTTTGCCCATAATTTTGGCAAACATTGGCTGAAAACGAACAAAAAACCATAAGCAACTCTATATGTATAAAATAAGATTTTGCAAAATACAAATTTGTGCATTTCCCTTTTAGTAACAATATCCAGAGCTTGGGCATTTTGGGAGCACTGCTGGGACCTGATCTGCAGAAGTTCCTCAGTACCTGCAGCTAGAAAAGCTTCCCAGCTTACACCTGCACTGAAGCCTGTGTCGCAGCAGTACTCTTAGACTCTAACTGACTAAGCAAGTGTGAACACTGATAAGTGCTGTGATGCAAGAGGCTTGTTAACCCCATATTGAACCCAAAGAAGAGCAGTAACAGTCATGGGAGTAAAAGAATTACAAAAGTTGTTTTGGAAAAGAGACAAGGTCTAAGTTGAGTGTAAGCTGAGGTTTATGCATTTTGCTAGCGTGAACTACAACTGAAAAACAAGCCCAAGGAAGTGGTCAAGCTGAGAAGCTAACTCAGAATACAGACGTTCTTATGAGAAAAAACAATTTTCTGCCATGCTCTCAGGTCCTGACTCTCACCGCAAAATATGACCAATATTCATTACCAAATCAAAGTAAGCCAGTCACTTTGTCTAGCAGCCTCCATCATGTTATCCGCAGGTACGACGAGATGAGCTTGTTCATAGATGAGTTTAAAACTCCAGCAGATGGAATATGCAGAGCTATCTGTTTCCAACTGGCATGCCCCAAAGAAAAGAAATATAAATCTCCTGGAACCAGGAGAAAATTTTTTAATTTTGAGGGTTTTGGTCATTCAGTACTTCTGCAAGTGTGATATTACATTAGTAAGGAATTCCATAGCTGCAGTTAGATGAATAAAGAAAGGATTTTCTCCTTTTGCTTTTTAGTAATGTGCATCTGTGAGAGTTCAGCCCTTCAAAATTAAATGTGGGTAAAAATTTTGAAAGTCAATGTCATGCAAGTAAGAAGAGATACACAAGAAGCCATATAGAGCGCTAGAAAACTCCAGGAGTCATGGTTTATTCAAGCTGGAAAATAAATGTGTCAGAAGTCTTAGAAATGAAAATAATGCTACTACTGAATTCTCAGGCTCCAGAGGCATTTAAATCCCTACTGGGTAATCAAATCTGTGTAGGCATGCTTTTCTTCCTGCAGAGGTCTCAGAAATCAGTGGGGTTTCACGCGAGCTCAAAGATCAGCCAAACAAGAAATGGAGGCTCTGAGTAGTAAACTCCAGACTTTTCTAATGAGTCACAAAAATCAATGATACTGAGTCATGAAGCCTGCAGCAGGATGGGTCAGTAAGACTAGCGTATCTAATTTCAGCAGAGATTTTGAGAGGAAGGAGCTAGCTAATGTGTCTGTCTCATTTAATAAGTATTTTCACCCCTATATCTCTTCACACTTTATTGCAGCTACAGCTAAGCTATTTAATGTGTACAATGTCGGCACACACAGTGTGTGTGTTTGCATATGGATACAAATGCAGATATGCAACGTAACCATTTCCTGAAAAAGAAGAATTATGAAAGCTACTCATCTGATAGGTCTTTCTCTAAGGCTATGTCTTTCCAGTTTCTTTTCTGCCTCTATCAGGAACAAGAAGAATATTTGAGGTCCAAAATAGCTCTCTCCCTGCACTCTTTTTAAATGCCTCAATTGATTCACATTAATCTCTGCCTTCAGTTTAGGAGCTGAGTAAGCTTCCTCTTTCATCTTAAAATTAAATTTGCTTGATAGATTATTATTATTATTATTAGGTAGGGAAAACCCACCTGTCATTTGATGTGTTGGCTTCTGTTCCTTCAGACGTCATTCGTGGATCATTTGCTGCCCTGATCATTGTCATTGCTTTAAGCAGTATTTTAAATCATTACAGAAAAATCATTTGGTGATTTCCAAATTATTTTTCATTTATAAAATTCTCTTAACATCCTGACTTTTAAAACATAAATCTAGAGCTATTTGGAGTGCTTTAAATAAAATACTTAGTGAAATATAAAATCAATAGATAGCATAAAATACCAACATAACTGACTGCAAAAACCATGTGTAAATTATATGGGAGCCAAACAAGTGCAGAGTGGTAAGCTGGCACCAGCTCAAATTTTCAAAACAAAGTTGGAGGGAATGGCAATCTACTGGCACTGCTCCAGTTTGATCTTGCACATTCAAGTGTACACCTCAGTAACCTGGCATATTCTGAGGACTTTCCTTTTCAGCTTTCAAAATCTATTTCTATGAAACTCATCTTTTTAAAACAGGAAAAAAAAAAAGACTCTCTCTCCTGCACCTCAGCTGAAAAAAAAAGACAGACCTGAGGGACAGATGAGAAGAGAGGTTGTTCCTCCTACAGTAACTGCATCATATAGGGGAACCAAATGCCAAAGTACACCTAATTCTATCAGCTCTCACTCTGCATGAGCACTGGTCTGGAGCCATGAAAAAATACAACGGTGGCAAGATTTACTCTCAGCACATCATTGATAATACCTGAATGCCACTGCAATGCCTTCCACTGATCGGGTCTTACTGAAACATGACAAAACCCGAATAAAACAGGGCAGCTTTGACTGTTAATGAAATTTTTGCATATGGGCATGTTACCACAGAGCCACACTTAAGCAATATGCCACTTTAAGCACAGGACAAAGGGAAGCAAAGCCTAAATCTGTGAGTGTCATGGAAGGACTCACATTAAAGGCAAAAGACTTAAAGTGTTCACTGTTGGGTTAGAAGACAGTTCATGCTTTCATCAATTGGTAGATATATCAATTCATAGACTGCCTGCTGTGCCTCTTTGAAAAGATAGACAAAGTTTATCAAAAAGGTCTTGTACGCATTTGATCTGACACGCAAAGTTTTGCTTTGTTCCACAGCAGCATGTGTTTAGTGATCACCAAATGAATGCTTACTCTGCAAAATGTATTGCAGTCTGAAACCTCAGTCACAAACAGACCAACAGACATGCATCTCCACTGACATTTTTTAACAGGTAGTGGTTCTCTTGTTTTTAAATGAAATTAATCATATGCTTAAGGTTAAGTGCACGTGTATATGTTTGCAGAGTCTGGGCCAGACCTGATATCTAAATGATGATCTACTGATAAACAACAGAATCTGTATCCCCCAAATGCAGCTACTCACCAACTCCTTACCTAAGTCTCACGTTGTCCTACTTCACCAGTATTATCAAAATATTTATCTTTAGTGCTAAACTTGCTGGCTCCTTTCTCCCTCTTCTAAAAATCTATAATATGATTAAAGTGAAGCAAGGTTTATAAGGAGAGTTAATATCTTTTATTAGAGCAACTGATACATATCTCCTTAGACCATCAGGGCTACAACAACACAACCACTATAATTTAATTAGTCATTTTAACAGAATTGGAATAATGGCAGTGACCTCAGCCAAAGCATTTTGTGTATACTTTTTTCCAACAGAGATCTGGCAACATCCCATAATACTGCACTAACATGTCTGTCTTTATTCAATTCTATGTTTCTTGAAAAAGTCCATGAAAAAAATCCCTTGCTTTTCTCTTTACATGATAAAGTGGGTCCTACCATAAAGTAAACACATTTTAATCTGCTGTGTAACTGGCAGAAGGTTTTCAACAGCCTAAATGATACTGCAGAGGTTAGCTGTCAGTCGGTTTTGGGTTTCTCCCGTTGTTGTTGGGTGGTTTTTTTTTGGGTGGGAGTTGTTTCTTTGTTGAGGTTTTGGGGTTTTTTTAAACATGTTTTCACACTGATTTTCAGTATTCAGAAACATGTCCCTTCCCTGACTTCAAAAGCATTCTGCCCTAGAACTGCAGCCTGTCACATCTGAAGACGGTCAGATTCTGCAACACCATAAGAAGTCTTGCTACACTTACCTGGGATTGTGCTGAAAGAAGCTGCACTTACTGATTATGTATACATAGCTGTGTAATCAAGGGATAAAATTTGAAACACCACCTGATATATATGAAGCAGTTGAAGAAGGGCAGTTCCTGCACTCTCAGATATGATTTAATGAATCTTGTAGGGGCTTTGACAGAAATGTAATTTGCCAAACCCAGCACATTTTTCACTGCCAATTAATTAAACAGCCTTAGTGAGAAGAAGTGTCCAGTAAATTAAAGAGCTGCAAGCCTAGAACTTCACATTATCTAATTGTACCACAAACTCAGCTACTGAAATAGATTTGCCTCCTTATCAAAAAGGCTATGTGAGAAACAGCTTTTGAAAATGTTGTTTCCCCACACTACTCCTTAAGATTGACTTACATTTGTCTTATTGTAGCTCCTCATTCTCAAGTGACCTACACAATTACCCAGTGACAACAGTGAGACACAGTTCCCAGCTCCATCTATCAATGACACCAAGTTTCAATGTGCTCTGTACTGCGTGTCAAAAGTTGCGTGAGGTAAGTCTTTAAAAGACTATCTTCCTCTCTCAAAATTCATAACAACAGAAAGAAGAGATAAAGAAATCTCTTTATCCCTTTCTGGTTACTGTTTGGAACCTCACAAGCATGATTTCAAAGCCTGGATACAAATGGCCATGGAAGATGAGCCAAAACAATATTCTCAGGTGGAAAAAAGTGCATTATGCAAACCAGAAGAAGAGTTAACTCTCCAGCCAAAGGGTTATAAAAAAAAAAAAAACAACTCATCACTTGAACTCTTTCCATCTAAATCACGTCACATGTGCTTTGCACACAAGCCAGTGTTCTGTGGTTTTAAGCACGCAGAAAGGTTCCAGTGTCTTTCCAACCATGAGGCTTCACATTTTTCCTGTAAACAAATACTGCTTTAGGGAAGAAACAAGAATTATATTCCCCTTCATGCAACAGTGTTGAAAATGTGTTTGTCAACATGACCATTGAAGAACTCAGAAAGGATAACAATTTTGTATGTTACCTGTTTTAGTGGGAAAAAAAAGGGCAAGAGTGGAGAGAAGGGCCCCTTAACAACTTAGCACCTTCTAATGACTTCCAAAAGTCATGTATTTTGCTGTTAATACTCAGCCTTGCCCCATCTCACTCAGGAGACAGAGTAACGTGAAATTTGACTTTCATAAACTAACACTAATTTTTGAAAACTATGTGTTTTTAAATAAAATTTAAACAAATACTTAATCTCTTAAGCTCTTGAATTCATCACATTTTATAATAAAACAACCACATAATTTTTCTCATCTTATAGGCCCATTTAATCCCTTGTTCTGAAACTAGCTGGGTGCAAAACCACAGAAATAGGCCATAGGAATTTTTCTTATATTTACCAGAAAAAAGGAATTTTAACACAAAGCTCTTCTCTGAAGACCGACAGAGGCTAACAGGCTGAGGTAGATCTCTGCACCTCCTGAGGTTTTGTCATTGCTGGAAGTCTTGTGAATAAGCCCCTACTCGCCATAATAAAAATCAACATTTCACTGCTTCTCAGAAAGCTGCACGCTACTCTTGCACTTCCTAAAAGAAGCAAACAACCTGCACACATGTTTTTAAATGTAGCAACCCATGGGTCTCTCCTTCCTAAACTCTGGCAATCTCACACACCTGTTCTAGACCATTGCTAGTATTGTGCTTCCACTGGTATTTTGCATTTGGAATATTCAAATATGAAGACAGCTATATAATTCATTCACATAAGGCAAATATGAGATCTCTTGTATGGTATGGAGTTATATACCAAGAACTATAAAAACATTCACAATGGTGGAGCATTCACATGCTGTGACAATTAAATCCATGGGCCACCAGATAACTTTTGTGTTCAGATTTTAGAAGTGGTGGCTGTACCTTCATAATACCAGGTCACCCAAGCTCTCATAAGCAAAGCCCTCTCCATAACTCTCACTTCTGTCTCATCCTACAGCTACATGAACCTTAGTGGTTTTAGCAGCTGAGTTTTAAAGTAACATATAAACAAAATCACTCCCTGGTTTTGACTGAGGTTAATGTTTGAAACTGAAATTTTAAAGTGGTTAGAGCTGAATGAAGTTAATCAGCTCACACTCACCGAAAAGCTATCAATAAATTGTAGTTGCAGGTTCTATAATAAACATTTTACTTAGTTCCTACCAAAAGCTTGTTTTTCATACATATCATTGACAGAGTACATCCTCATCATGCAGAAGTTATTACTGTGTCTAAGATCACGGTTGTTCTTAAAAATCAGACTGGGTTCACAGCAGACAACACAATTTAGGTCACCCACGTTTAAGCGATCTTCGTGAAATTTGTACCGTTTCCCAACCACAAAAATTTTATGCTTTATACTTCCTCTCCCCTTTTTCAGATTCTTTTTCTGGAGGTTAAGTAATCTGATATAATGCCCTTCAAGTGAAGGAGTCAAAGCAATTTATAATCTATACCTAGGCAGTTTTGCTTAAAGTACAGTGATAAAAGCTGTGTCATTTGTTAAAAAGAAGGCTTTATTAATGAAAGTAACAACAGTTGTCACCAGTCTCTCTGGAGTATCTTCTCTTAATGAGTTGATTCCAGGTGTCTTACTTTCTGGAGTACTTAAATAGTGTAAGTAAACATACACTGCAGAGTGTTAATATTTAGGCAGCTGCTTGAAAGACTGTGTATAAAACATTATGTTTTTATGGCAAATGAGCCTTGATCTAGGTCCCAGCTGAGCTGCAGGTTTTCAATGTAATAATGTTTCTCATGCATGGTAAAAATTGCAGTACATTGCACTTTTTATTGCAGTAGTAAGACTGCCTCAGTGAAAAAAAAAAAAACTAAAAAAAAAAAAAAATCACACAACTGAGCTTCAGCATAGGGCAAAAACTGGAAAGCCATGCCTTCTAGCACCAGTCAGTAGCAAGTATTGTACCGACAGACCTGACGCAGAGAAGCTGCCACAGTCTTTAGACTAATGAGGCTGCATGTCAGTATGTGTATAGGAGACACTTTATTCAGAGAGCTCTGCAAAACAAGGACCTAATGCAGCCTCAGGAAGGGAAAGGGCTTAAAGAACTGCTTTAGGCAAACAATGTGCTAAAGATGCGTGACTGTATTCAAATAAAAATGCCTTTTGCAGGCCAGGCTGCTTCATGGTAAAGACCATATCTATTAGATTTTGTATGTGTCTTGCCTATGAAAATGTTATTTGAAATATAGTTATTCCTAATGTAATTTGCAGGATGCACATTATCAGACAATCAAGACCACCTGTTCTTTTACCATAAGTTTCATGAAACGCACATATTAATCTATCCCAACTCTGTGCTTTCAACAGTCCTTCCTACATGGGAACCATTGAGGTGAATTAAGTTTTCAAGGCACATGCAGAAAGGTTCAGATATTCTTCCCTCTAGAACCTTCAACAAATGTCTGTATTGAGAACCAATCTCCCACTACATCATTGTATTTCTGTCCTAAACCTCAAGGCTGGATACACAAACAGATCTGCATGTGTAGCACCAAATGTTCTTCAGTTTCCTGTCATGCTCACCTCTCTCAAACTCGCTTTAGTGATTTCAGCTATTTTCTGTATTATCAATTACCTGTATTATATATTGTCTCTGAATAAACTCTGGAATGCCTAAACCAAGAATAACCATCCTCTCTGATGCAGTGAGCTTCTTCCTAAAAACTTTGCATGCTCAAGTGCCACAAGACACAGATGACAAAGCTCTCTTGGGTACAGGGACAGGCAGCTACAGGAGTAATGCAAAGGAGGAAAATTATGATTGCTTTTCCAGCGTCTCCGCTGCTCCTCTCTGAAATGGGACTGGTTGGGCAGCTGAGACCAAAGAATGATCCCAAACCTGCTGGTGTTGCAGTGGATTATGAATAAAGTCTACCAAATAACTGGACATCCATAGGCAGCTTGAAACACCAAAATTACCACTTGTGGAGCAGAGGTTACACAGAACAACATTCATTTACATGCAGTCCCCAGTCACAAAATGAGACTGTTTCTTCACTATCTTTCTACTCTAACTGCCTGACTAATCTGTTAGTGTTGAGTTCCTGGACCTCTATAATTCAATGCACAACTAAGTAACAATACCTTTTCAAAAGTCAGTAAAGTACTTGCAAGTGAAATAACAACTGTTCTAAAGCTGGTGTTTTAACCAACTGATTTTGCATTATTGTACATACAGACAACTAGATTCACCTAAAAGAGTAAAAGCTAGTCATTGCAACAATACTTGGCCATTGTAATTAGAGCAAAAATCAACTTGTTTATCAAGATGATGAAAACAGTAATGGCTTTTTCAAGTGTGCTGGTAAGACAGCACTGCAGATATATATTTAAAGATGTGTGACTGGGAAGAACCAGAATTACTTTTTAAAAGATTAAGGAAAATATTTTTGCTTAAAATATGCAATTTTCTACACCTTTAGAAAAGAGCACTCAATTGTTACTTTCCTTCCTTCGTAAAGGAGGACAGTATTTCCACATTGCAATCCATAAACTCACTCAAGAGTTTAAAATTGGTTTAAACCCAGTATAACATTCACATTAAATTTGCACTAAAGGCTAATATTCAGTTATCTTAAAATCCAAGAAAAATGTCAAGATACTCTACTTGGATTGCCTCCTGTGCATTACTGGCTTCCTCGCTTGCTTTCTAAATAACTATCTACATTAACACAGATGCCCTTGTTACCTTCTTGTGTTGCTACTGAATTGGTGAAATCAAAGAGCACTGGATAAATAAACAATATGCCTAGTGCCTTTAGTAATTAAACACTGAAATGACTGCAGAAATTATACTACTCCCTTTTAGTTCACCTTCCAGACAAATGTTTCATTAGAAATGATAGCTCTTGATGCTTTCTTTTAAGTGGTCTTTAAAGCATTTCACTGTAAATCTAATTGAAAAAAGGTGGGGGGGGGGGAGTTAGTCTTAAATTACCTAATCTGAATTGTTTAGAGGTCTAGGTGGGGTTTTCTGGGTTTTGTTTGTTTTTGAACAAAGTTTGTAATTAAAAATCAAGTTCAAATTGCACTGATGTTTCAATGCACTAGGGGGCATAATGATATTCACATTAGAGCAAAGTAAATGCTTCACCACCAACCAGGCACTTAGTTGGATAACAGAAGCTGCCCTTTCTGAAAGATAAGACATTCTATGGCAATTTCTGTATTGATAAGAATGCTAATTTTGTTAACCCTCTTTTTTGTTCTTTGCAAGAGTACGTCAAATTTTGAAAGAAAAAAATCTTATTTAAAGAACACAATACAAAAAAAACTGGAGCGCTGTTCACATCAAAATACTGAACATCTGATCCACGCACTTTCCACTGATTCCCTGTGGTCAGAATATCTTGTTGCTTCTAAACAGGTGTGCAAGAACAGGGAAAAGAGAATACAAAGTGTAGTAAAACTTTCTTATTTACGATCCTTCCTCAGCTCTATAAACTGTCAAACCTGGGCTGTCAGCAGCTGATAAATTATTTAGAGATGACATAGCATTGTACTGGCCTGTGTGGATTAACCGCCATTAGCACTTGGAGAGACATTCACCTCCTCGCAGAGGAAATTTCTTTGTTTCTTTTGATATATGAAATATCCCATTCTCCCCCACCAGAAACTCAGGCATGTACTGGACCCAGGTAACACATGGGTCCTCAGAAGCACAATTTTAGGCAAAGAAGTTGACAAAGTGATAACCAAGTATTCCTGGTATAAACCTGTCTGTTCATTCAGGTGAGCAGGATTAACGTAGAGCCCCTTGTGTTGCAGAATTGAAGGCTCAGGTGAAAATTAAACAACCGAAAGCAGTGGTAGGGATTTCAATTAAACATCTTTTACACCCTACTCCAATTCCAATTGTGACAAAGTTTACTCAGAGCAATTTTACTTGTGACCAACATTAAAGTAGATCAAAGACACAGGAGCTTGAAAGTTGTCATTTCTTCCAGGACTCCTGTTTCATCAGCTTTGATACGGGCCACATGTTGACAGTGCCAGGAATTGGATCAGGTAGGTTGAATCAATCTTTTCCATTTCTAACTCTATTAATTCCACTATTATAGTGGACATAGTGAAAGATCCTTTTAGACTGATTCTGGTGTCAGTCTGAACCAGCATTTTGTCAAAAAAAATTTAAGTCATCTTCATTTACTGTAAGCTCAGAGACTTGCTTTTTGCTGCAGATGTTCTGTCACAGTTTGCTTGAATTCTGGGCAGTAAATTACAAGATACGTCAATGTAAAGTGGCAGCGAAATCATTTATCATTAACTTGAAGAGGCCATTATTCAGCTGTGGAAGATGACTGTTTTATGAAATACAAAGGATGAGATCATGATTTAGTGACCAAAAGTGTTAATTTTCCAAAACACAGCAGTATGTAGTGAGAGTGAGAAAGGAATGGAGCCTAAGCAGTTGATATAATTTTATCTGGATAATGTTTTGATGTTTGCCATCCCAGTTAGAACTGGCTTTTATAAGACCTGCTGATTAGCAGACATTTTTCTATTGGCTAGCTGTTATATCCGTCCCGGTTCTTTCTCTGCAATTACAACTCTCACAAGCTAGTGCAGTACCACAAGCAGGTGCCCTGAGTGTCAGGAAAGGATTTAAAGTAGTGTAAAGCTTTCTGTCTTTCAATGTTATTTGAAATATTGGAGTTTCTAAACAAACACTTCAGAGTGTCCAGAAATTATAATTTCCCTAGTTTTTTTATATAGTCACTAACATGTTTACCTGTTTTATGAAAATTATCCCCACTTACAAAGCTTATTTTTGCAAGCAACTGAATAGGATAATGTTATTTCTGGGACCAATTTTGTAAAGACTGTTCAAGCACAGAAAAAGCAAGCATAGTATGGAGTGCAGTATCAAACACCCTGAAGTTATCAATTCCTAGAAGAGACTAAAGACAGCACTTCTCTGCTTTATGACGCAGTCAGTAAAGAATACTGAAGTGCCTACCTTTTCCAGCTGGTGCATCCCTTCCTCTACACAGCAAATGGATGCCAATGTTCTCAGTGTCTGGGGATAAAGGCACCTGAAACAATCTTGGCGACAAATCTTAAAAAGAGCAACTACGCCTCCTTCCTGCAGAGGAAAAGCAAAAAAATCAGAAAAGCAGCACTGAATGTTTCCCTAGTATTTACCTGAGAGTGGGATGGGGGATAGATTCCTTCAGTAATTTATCCAAATTAGCTATCATCAAAACACCAACAAAGAGGATGTGAAGCTCACACACAGAACTCAAGTTGATTAATGCTTATACACTAAGTGATGAAAAAGTAATATAGCCTTAGTAGGAGGTGTGCTTAAGCGATTGACTTTTACCAATTACAAGCACAATTTAAATTAAACTTGACATTCATGTGAAAATTACAAAGAATTATCAATAAGCAGCAATTGGAGTGACATTTAAGTGGTAGTTCAACCACACGCTATTAGTTTAAAACAGATTTTTGTTAGCATATATTTCCCATTCATCTACATTTTTCAGCTCCGTACAATATTTACTTAATGCTAAAATATGAAAGAAGTTCACACAGTTGAAGAGCTAATGAAAATAAGGTGGAAATAGGTGTCAAGTTCTTTACAGATACAATCCCTATCTTCATCCTCTAATACATAAAATTTGCATTCCTACACTTTTTTCTTCAAATACGGCAATATTGCCAAAGATTTGAGTATATATACATCCTTACAGTAGCTATCCTTAATAATTTCCAACACAGCTTGTAAGCGTATGTATTAGCAAAGTTCACATTATAAATGGAAAGATATAAATAAATACAGACAGTATATCCTCTTCGTGGGGTGGGGTTTTTTTAAATTGTCCTTCATTTCACAATTTTATGCCATCAGATAGACTACACATGCCTTATATTATGTAAGAGCAGACATATAATGAACAGGAAAGCAGTTACAATATTAATGACAGATGAAAGATCTCAGATTGAAGTATTCAGATTACAGTATAGTAAATTAAAAATAGTTGGAATCATGGACCAATTGTAACATCCACTCTTCTTTTTAAGACCTTTTTTCAATAGCCTCTATATAAAAATATTTTTTGGATTCACAGACAATCTTTTTCTCCTCAACCATTAGTGTTATTTGAAAGCTCAACAGTTTATAATGACATAAAACCTCCAGAATGCAATTCAGACTTCACTCATTTTCAGAATTCCACATTTTTGTACTAGCTCTGCTGGAATAGAGAATAATAGAGCAAGCAAAGCTATCTGTTCAGTCTAACAAAAATATGCACCAATTTATAAGAAAATTAGAATTAGACAAAATTAATATCTTAATATATTTTCAAGACAGAAGTTTCATATTATGACTTTCCACACGTATATGTAATTTCTGTAAGATCAGTGAAAACAGCAGGCTTACTGAGGTTTGCTAAGAGTAAAATTTATTTCTGGAATTGTAAGAAGTGCGCATATATCTGTACGGTTGTCTTATATCTAGTACTGCTCTATACAGCCTACTGCAGAAAGACATTTTTGAGCCTTTCAATTAAAAAGAGGCAGCACACTAACAAGAAAAGTTTCAGTCATATGCTGTTCCTTCCACAAAAGGATATTGATATTTCACCCAAGCAGTAATTAAATTATCTATGAAAAATTTAGAAAAAAGCTATTGCAGTGTTGTCCCTAAATCTAAGGTACCTGTTTTATTTATTTATTATTAACTTTAAAGTCCCCATGGTTCAGTGGAATCAGAGATGAACTGATTATCTACTTCAGTCACAACAGCAGAAGTTTGGGAACAACAGTAGTAAAGCTCAAGTGATGTTGGCACATTTGCTTGAAGCTTTCCGTATGACAAATGAGTGCCCTGCTTTTGCCTCTGATGGACAGGAAGTGAGTTATCACTGCATTTGTCAGGAGATCTAAACTCTTTATTTTGTGCCCTGTGTGCCATTACTAAGCCGTAAAATATTGATGACGAGTAATGAACCTAGAGAGCTGAATGTGAAACATGGAATAGGTAGAAAATACCCAGCCTGATTCTGTGGCTTGTCAGAAACACTCCCCTCACTGGGACCTCAGCACTCTTCAGGATTTATTCCCCCTTTTCAAGATTGGTCCCCTGTATCTTTTGTGATGATGATGATACAGCTACTCTATGTGACAGGAATACACATCAATTGGTCAAGTAGGTAAACAGTGCCGTTCAAAGAAACTTAACAGTACTGAGCTTCGCTTGCTCTGGAGATTAACTTGCACCTTTCCAAAAGCTCCCACTGTGTCTAAGCATGTTTTTATTTATCCTTTGAAGACTTTTTGGCATTTCCAGCTTTTGAGCAAATAACACATGAAATGTTGCTCTTGCTGTAATTCAAGTTTCATTTGGGACAGGATTCACACACTCTGTGAAGCAGTATCTGAAATAGAGGGAAAACTTGCTTTACTGCTTTATCACCTACTCCCCTCCTACATTCAATAAACAGGAATTCAATTTCATGGAGATATCCCCAAGACGCAGTTCAGAAGGGCTAGCAGTAGATAACAAAATCACCTGAAATACAATCACAAAAAGTATGTGAAGGAGGTCATGACTAGAAAAAGCCCCACTGAATAGAGCGAGAGAAAAGGCACCCTACTCTAGGGTGTAAAATTTCACAGTTTCAGCCTGAAATGAAGTGCAGTGACTTCTCACCAGGCCTTTCCTTATGATGAACAACAACATTTATAATTATCTTGAAAGGTGTTCTCCAAAGAAATCTTCATAGTAAATACTTGCTAGAAAAGGAACTGACATACAAAGAAGGTAAGGCCAAGGTTTATGAGAACCTCCTTGGAGCAAGTGATGGGCTGCACATCCATATGGAACTCAAATAGTCAAGCATTCTCCAAAGAAGGGTGTGATAAGCAGGTATGGCTATCTTAATTATCTTCATTTTTGCTTCTCTCTCTTTTAGGAGACTATTATTATAGCATCCAGTTCAATACAGTATTGGTATTGGACGCTAATTATCATCAGTGAAATTGATTTCTTCACAAAACCTTTTCTTTATGACTCTATGTCCCAGCTTTTGCTTACTGCAACTCTGGAACTGATTTTTTAATGATTCTTCTGGTTGTTATGAAGCCAAATCAATTTAGAACTAGTCTTCTTCAAGTAATGCTAATTTTTGGCAGTTGTTCAAGTCCACTCAAAATTTCTAATTTCTGGGTTTTAGTACCTCCTTATGCTCTCAGAACATGAAGGCAGAGTTTTAAGAACCAAGACTAATTTATAATTTTTAATATGAAAGATCCCAGGATCAAAATCTAATAGATATCATGTAATAAAAAGACTTTTGTGAATATGTCCCTGCAATGCAACCCCACATAATGATACAGGCAAGTTAGTCACATTGATTGATGCTTAAGTATGTGTCGTAAGACTTGACAGTGGAGTATTTTAGTAACATTTGGTTCTAAAGGTACGTAACTGATCTGCAGACAGCAACCTGACTAAAACTTTTCCTTGGTAGTTGCAACAAATGCTCTACTTGGCTCTTCCTTTCTCCATTGTCACTTAAAAAATTATAAAAATGAGTCTCCATTATGCTGCCACCAGTGTAGTTGCTTGTAGATGAATGCTACGTACTATGGTTTGAAAACCACAGCTCAATGTTCGTTCTTCTATTAGCTCAGAATTCAAGGATTTTTATTATTATTTAGGCTTTCTCCCTTCTTTTCTTACCTTGCCCTTGATACTACTCATTTGTGTTAGAGATCTTACTCTTCATACTTCTGACAGCTGGTGAGAACGACTAGCTGGCTGCCAGAGTGAGTCAGCAACGTGACTCTTTCACAGCAGATTACAAAGTTACATGCTAAAAAAAAAAAAAAGTCCAAGAATGCCTCCAGGTGGAATAAAATTATAAGTGACACTTCAACATAGGGGGTTAGCTTTTCAAAGCCTTTTAAAATTTTAGTAAAATATCAGCAGGGGAGAAGAAGGAGGGAGAGAGAAGACTGAAACCTTTTTGAAATGTAAAGTGAGAAACCAGTTCCTGTAATATTGTAGCTTCACAGTATTATCCTGGTTCTTTGTTTGCATGTCCAAGATCTGGGTGTGCTTTAGAGTTGTAATTTATAGCTCGGGACAGGAAAAAAAGCTAACAACAGTGTTCCACGAGATCATACATTGTCATGGAGAGTAAGATTTCAAGGTTATATGAAAAAAAATTGTTGAGTTTTACTTTCACTGTAAACCAATATTTCACTTCTCTGGCTAATTTTTACCAAAGATAATGTGACAAATCTCAAGGGAACTCCTGTAGCTGTGGGAGGTTTCAAGATCTTTGCAAAACTTGAATCCATTCTCACCCTCTTAATGAATGGGCACAGTTCCAAATTTTTTTTTTTCCAAATTACCCTGCACTTTCACTGCCATAGATAACTACTTAATTTAAAAGACTGACTGAATTCAAAATTCTGGTCTGTTACAATTCCTCTGCCACCTTGCTCACTGATACAGATAACTGAAGCAATACAGAGGGTGAAGGATGGTGGTCATTCAGGGCAAGTGGATTTCCCAGTGCACAGAGGAAACAGACACTCAGGACAGGTGATGCAATCACCACTGTAATTTGGCAACCGAACTCCACTTATGGTTCTTTGCATACGGGCATGCATTTCCTCACACACATCCAGGTCTTAGGAATAAATCAATTTAGTGATTTATGAAAGATCAGACTTCACTTCTGCTAAATTAAACTGCTATGGAATTCATACCATGATAAAAAGCACAAGACCAATTTTCCTCAATTTTTCAGTTCTGCACCTCCTCAATACTCAACTTTTTAACATTGTTTTTGGATACCACTGAGTGGAGCTCAAATACCAATTTAGAAAAAATTAAACCTCTCAGGCTGTTGCAGAGATCCACTACACCTTTCTGAGTCTACCTCATTTGCAGCCTTCAGAACAGATCAGTACCTTTCACAGTACAAACATCCATCTAAAGGCAAATCAGAAGTAAAATTAATTAAATGCTGCTGTTTAACCTCATCTCTGAGCAGGACAAAGGACTGGCACACCACTCCACAAGCAGAAGCTTGGGAAAGGAGGTTTTCTTCTGTCTATATACACTGCGGTTGTGATTGTCCTATCCTCAACCTCACACAATGCCCTACTTTTCTCACTTTTTCCAAGATCCAAGTGTCCTCAAAGGTGTAAACACTGCAGGGATTGCCAATTATCATTGATCTTGGCAGAATTATTCTTTGATACCAAAAGTTAGCTTCAACTACTCAGTAAACAAGAACACACACTGCCAGAAGTAACTGTAATGATGTTCCTCTGTAAAACGAAAATAATGGAATGCAAAGTATTTCTAAAATTACATCTTTAATAATATATCTATAACCTCCTCTGTACACACAGCTGAAAGTGTCTTGCTGTTCCTCTGCATAGTCAGCTATATGCATGGCCAATTGTTAAGTTTCTCTGCACTTACGTGGCTGATACTTAAAAAATACTGTGAGAAGAGACACTAAAAAGATGCCTAAGATGCTGAAGGGAGCGGTAAAACCTCAGGTGGCACAAAGACAACTGTAGTTTAATCAACGCCCAGAAGCCTGTTGGAGCTTACCATCCTACTGCAGTTGCTTGCACAAGCATTGAGCGTTATTAAAGATTTGGGGGATTGTGGACTTTTTTTTTTTTAAATCTAAGAGGCTAACTGGGGTAATAAACTCTGCAGAGTAAGGTTTGCAAAAGCAGCAAAAGGAAAAAAAATATTTTCTCAGAGTAAATTTTGTTCTTCTTTAACCTAGATTATTAGATTTTAATCTTGTATTGTACATTTCAAAATTCAGAACCACTACTGTGTTAAGTAAAATAACTCACCTGTATTACTAAGTTTACTTTGTATCGATCCATATATTCCCTTACCTTAGCTATGATACGGCACAGATGAGCACCTTCCTGGGTAAGGCTGAATAAACTACTAATCGCCAACTCAGTGCTGTACATACTATCCGACAACTCTATTTGTCTCAGCAGGTTCTGTGTGACACAAGATAATAAACATAATTTACTTCCAATGAAAACCATTATGTTATATTTAAAGATAAGATGGAGTAGAAAGTCTAGTTCATTTAAATCCATATCATCTTCCTTCTTGTCCAAAGGAAAAAAAACAAAACAAAAAAAACCCACCACATACACATGGGCAAGAGTCAGACTGATAACATTAACACACTTGTCATTGCATTTGAATAGATATAACCAATAATAGCAATACATAAAAATAAATATGCATAGAGTAAGAGAACAGCTATGTGTGTGACAACATTCAATAAAGAACTGTTCAGGTATTTAGTAAATTTTTATAGGGTTTCTCCTGAAATTGAACTAAAATTTTAAGAAGGCAACTAATTGTCTTCGTGTAGAAGCTGTATCACAAGGCGATATAAGATCCCGTCTTATTTGTAAGGAATATTGCTACACTTTTTCTAACACTGCTTTCTAAGGCTCTGTAATGACTGAGAACACTGATGAACCCAGAAAATTAATTATACTTGCTAGAAGGAAGAAGCTAAGCATTTTTACATTTAATCCAACTTCCAAAGAAGTGCAGGGACATATCCCACATTTTACACTTATTTATACAAAATTCAATAATCTTCCCTTTAAGAGGCTATGTTCTCCCATCTTTAGCATTAGAAAAATGTTCCATACAAGACATAATTTATCAGTCCACATTTTGATAAGAACCTATCCTGAATAAAATCCTGATACAGTCATTAAAAAAGAAAGTTCTTAAGTACACAATTTAAACTGAGTTCTGGACTCTCACACAGACAGTTACTCTGTTCCAG
The DNA here is from genome assembly GCF_000699245.1 of Pterocles gutturalis. Taxonomy (NCBI): domain Eukaryota; kingdom Metazoa; phylum Chordata; class Aves; order Pterocliformes; family Pteroclidae; genus Pterocles; species Pterocles gutturalis. The sequence continues at coordinate 80,010 of NW_010123185.1, forward strand.
AGCAAACTACCCACACACAATGTCACTGTATGGCAGAAGTGGGCATGCAGCCTGACTGAATGGCTCAGAAAAGTGTTCTTAAAAACAGTTTTAGTAATGACCTCTAATTCAAGTCTTCAGCCACACAAATATACCTGAGATGATGCAGAGTAATTAATTCTGCTCCTTCAAAAGAAAAGGGGACTCAGATTTCAGATGTATCAGTAGGTGCTGAAGTGCCAAAAAGGCAGAAATAGTATCAATGAAGAACTGCTCTTCAGATTAAAAAAAAACAAGGGTTAAAACAACTACAGCCTAGTCACTGAATTTGTAATATGCAAAATTATTTACACACTTCAGCTCATATGTGGCATTTCACGTAGTTCTCAAAAATCCTAACCAAAGTGCATTAGCAAGTAGCTTGTTAGTTTGACTGTAACTCTGCAAATGTATTCTGGAGATTCTCACCTCCTAGTAATAATCTTTTAAAACTATAAAGGTTATTTCTGAAAGTTCTGAAAGAGCCACAACTTTTTTTTTTTTGCTATCTTAATGCATCAAGGTATGTTATAATCTAGCCAATACCGCACATTAATTTTGTTTTAGCACCATAGTAAATACTATTTAACTATTTCCTCTTCACTAGCTTTGATTTCCTCTTTTTCCACAGGGACAACACAAAATTTCAGCATAACATTACCTTTAAAATATGGACAAATTAATTGAGCCTAATTACATTTGGGGTTTTTCATTTGAGGAAGATTAGAGGGTGCAAAGGGATTTCTAATGAGAACTCAAGAAAAAAACAGTGTAAGTCAAGACAGATGTTAGACTTGCAAGCTGCTACTTACTACCATTTCAAGAAAGGTCTAATGGTAAAAAATTAATGCATTTGTAGTCTCAGACTAATTACTCAGTGCATTTATCTACATTTAATCACCACTGGAAACTATACACGATGCTTGCAAGGCTACAGCAGTTTCTGGAAGGTTGCACACACACATATAACCTGTACACAACGCTGTATTTTATCACTACTTCCTAGAGTCTAAGACATGCACTGGTTAAAATGTGTGCTATAATAACATACTTGCCATATGTACATCTTCTAAAAAGTTCAGCTTTTAATGAGAATCATTGAGAGCAGGAGATACTTTTTTCAAGGTTTCTAAAGAAAAGCAGTGTCAGTATGAAAGGAAGAGAAAACATGTCCAAAGGTCTTATTAACAAGACATTGTCCAGGAATTAGATGGCTTGCAATGAATGAGACTTAACAGAAAAATTAAGTAGCATAGTGAGCCACAAGATAATTTGGTTTGGGACTTGAAGTTATTGGACAATGTGAGAATACAAACACCTAAATTTCTCTGAAAAATATTTGAATTACTGATCATAAGCTTGCTGAAAATTGAGATCTGTAATTCTAATCCTCCTTTCAATGTATACTCGCCCTCAAGATTCAACAATTTTGAAAGACTATTTTTTCGTAACTATAAACTAACCTGTGCCTCATGTGTTAAAACCAGCTCTATCAACTGGCCAAAATACTGAGCAACCGTAGTGAGCATTTCATTAATACAAGATTTCATGGACTTCAGTATCTGTTCATCTTCAGTTTGTATGCACCTGAAAAGGAAAAAATGAAAAGGATGAAGGAAAAAAGATGCAACAGACAACTACTGTTTTATTAAGCTGGTTGTCACAGGTGAGCTCTGTGTGAATAACGGGGATGTAACAGGAATTCAACCATTCACAATGACACTGTCATTGTGCTATTAGCATCATACCAGGCCTTAATCAAAGCTTTGTCTACACATAGTAAGTTACCATCAAAGGACAACAGTGGACATTAATGAATAATTTTGGGATCACAATTTACTTCACAGGCCAAATTTTGGTGCAGATGCTGTGTGTTTATACCAGTGTAACTGCTATTTACCTCTTAGGCTAACAGTTACAATCACTCTAGGATGCCTGTGTTTTAACTGCAGCTGTGTATATCCATCCACCTTTCATGACCAAAGTACTCTCAATTTTTGTTTCCTTACCTTGTTTGCCATAGTTTAATGACAACAGGATAAGGATCCTAAATGGATGCATGTTCAAATGAGTAAAGTTTATTTAAATTTAAACAGCATATTCAAAAGTAAAATGTGGCCTTCTATGCAGAAAAATTACATACAGCAACTTCACAGAGTTAGTATAACTATCCTCTAACCAGTGATATTTGGCTATAACTGAAGAAATTAAGTAAAAATGGAAAACTTTATACAATTCAAACAAAATAACTAATACTTCCTGACAGAAATGCATTCATTTGAATTGTCAAAACATATTCCACCCAGGCAGGCCACTGTAATAAAAGATACTTTTTGGCTGATCAGTGTCTCCTCCTACAGCTCTCCCTTTTCAGCTTTACCTGTCTTTCATCCACCTATACCAACTTTTTGTCAAACAGACAAGAAGGGAGAAGGCTGATTTGGGGCAGACACTATGAGATCAGAGCTCTCATTAAATCAGTGTGTCTCATAGTAGAATATAAAAGTAAAGTCTGAGCTGTGCGGGTTTGGCAGAAAGCAACACTGCTCAAGAAGTGTTCTTTCCTGATAATTAGATGGTGTCTATTTCCCCGATGATCCGCTGAGCAGAATGACTTGGACAGTGTTTAAAGTAAATGGAAAAAGACTGATTGAACTGTGCTAGAGGTAACAGGATAACTTATGTTAGGCAGGGGAAACATCATGAGAAGAATTATAAAGAGAATCTTATTTTCTACTCTCAGCATTTTGGAGTGTATGGAGCTGAGTAAACCTACAACTGCAATTTAAAGGAATGTGTATTTATTTCAGTTTGATTTACTAATACGTGGATATATTCATACAGGAACATGTTGTACGACAGTCTCGCAATGTAAGTTTTCACACCAGCTGAAATCTCGGCTCCACAGAACTTGAAGGGAACTTTGCCACTGACATCATTAGAGCCAGACTTTCTCCACTGATGTCCAAAAGCCCTGAAAAATCCAATTGCATGCAGCTTTGTGTCTATGCCAGGCTCTTTGTGCGACAGCAGATCTCATCTTTCATTAGGATGCAGTTTTAAATAAAAGCAACTCACTTCAGCCACCAGAGGCTAACATTTAGAAAGCCTTTCATAACTGTAGGGGCCTAGCTCAAAAATTTGAAGGTGTTAGTGGATTTTTACTTCTCATTAGAAATTCTACAACATAATAAAACAGCAAAATTATATTTCAACTAAAAAATTTTAATTACCTTTCTGTGAATGCTGTAAATTCTGAACACTTGTCTATTAGAAGTTTTTCAAACTGCAGAGAGAGAAAGAGAAAGTGGTTTTAAAACAATATCCATACACACAATTGCTTTAAAAATAAATAATACTTGTTTATGATAATTAGGTGAAAACCCTCCAGAACAATATTTCATATGGACATCCTTTTATTTTTCTGGATAAAACAAGTAGAAATAAAACTGAAGTTAACAAAAAAGACAGTATTTTCTATATTGTAAATGCAAAGGAACTTAACAAGTGGGGCGTTTAATTACTTCAGTCCAGTAGTCCTCAAAAAAACCCCTATTTTTCAACATAATTTGTCAACATTACTAATATTCGGAATCAACCCTATGATAAAACAGAATCCAAAGTGAGTCAAGAATGCTTCCATTGCTGAACAGGGATTAGGAAGTCTTAAACAAGGAACCAGTTCTGTAGGTAAGGATTTCTTACAGATTGTTTAAAGTAAGTTTCAATTATTACAATTAAAAAAAAAAAAAGAAAAGACAAACCTGATGTCAGGTAAGCCATCCTACCTGGTGCATTTCTTCTGAAAAATTCCGGCTGAATGTATTGTATTCATTTATCATTGAACGCACATGGCAGTTGACTCTGACTGTCATGCTGTGGACTCTCTGCCATCTGTTCTTCTCCACCTTCAGAGCAATCCTAGTCAACTCTGTGCTTATGATCCAAGCTCTTTTTAATAGCTGCTGCAAGTTATCACATGTACTATATTGTGAGGAAAGGATAAGTTCATTTTGTTCATCCTTCTCAATACTGATTGGCTTGGACTGGAGAATACACATACATTCACAGTCTGTCATCAACTTCAAATCGTCCATCCATCGCTGAACAGAGTCCACCTGAATTAAGTGCATGCTAGAAGGCAGAGAAAGAGAAGCAAGACTAAGATAAAGCAAAACAACCTTACAGTAACCACCACCAATACCATACAATTGCATCCACCTACCAGGTTGCAATTGATTGACAAAAGGCAACTAACTGAACAAAAACTGTGCTTGTAGTCACACAGCGACATGCCCAGCTTTCTCCTCCAAACACAGGTTGTGGTTTTCTAATCACCTTTACACCACCTACCCTGCCATAAAATTATTTGTGAAAAATGAGCGGAGAGTAGAGATAAGTAAACAGAGAAGTTTAGACTACACTTTTTGGAGGAATTACTTCTGGTACATTGAGAGTTTAATGTGATGAGGGAGCAAAGTTATGGGTGTGTCTGTTTGTTGCTTATGGGACTGTAATGTCAGCTTTTTCTAGACACTTTGCCTATTAGACTCTTAACAGAAAAAGTTTTACCTGGCAGCATCTCTCCAAAGCCCTTCCACCCACACTGACAGAGCCAGACCAAGACAGTGAATGACAGTCAGCAGTATCTATTTCCACCATACCATAATACCTTAAACCTCATCTAGATTCTACTTCCTGACCACTTCTTTACCTTCCCCCTTATTTCCCACTGCTCTCCGTACAGTTTGCACATCTGACTTCCAAAGCATAACTACAGCAACTATGTGAACCAGTGAGGCTGAAAGAAACTCCTCGGTGAGTATATGCTGACACAAGGGCAATGGCCTGCATTTTTTGCCCTTGCACCCTCCAGCTAGTAAAATGTGGTGCCCGAGACAGCAGCTGTTCTGAGCTCATCTTTGTGAGGGATCCTGACCTCCCCAGAGCCTTGGGGTAAAGTTGCCTAGATCCTAACAAAAAACCCTTAATCCTCACCCCAACCATACACGCATCCAGAGCCAGGTTTTATTAGACAGGACTAGTGTTATTAACGTTGTATCTAACAGTATATGAAGGTCATGTGTAGGACCCTAGGCCAGACAGAGCAAAGTTTGCACAACTGTATTCATCCTTACCTACTTTGTCTTTGCAGACAGACCATATGGATTCTGCTTTTCTTTCATTTAGCTCAGGGAATTCCTTAGTGGCAGCACTCTGATCCCTTTGACTCCCTGGAAATTTGCTCCCTCTCCCTGAGGCCTGCCTGGCCCATTGCTGCCTCCTGAGGTCTCTCAGGCCATCGGCACAAAATGCAGGCTCCCAGATTTGTATTTTGACACTTGCCTACCACACCTAAGGAGGGCCCTCTGTTTCCCTTTGCAGGTGGGAGCTCCTGAAGGAAGGAGCATCACCTCTGCCAAGGGGTCCCATCTGACCCTTGCTTCCAAACCAAGGCCAGAAGAGACACTATCTCCAGAAATCATCTGTCCAAAGGTTTTTTCAGATTTAACAGCAGGTCTAGATTATTTTAGTTTAGATTTCCCCTCCCCAATCCTTATAAGAGACAAATTCCTCCAGTAAATATATACATAAATATATCTATAAAAACATTTTTAATATCAATAGTAGATACACAAGTATATACAAAAATATATGTCTAAATGAAAGTTACACAGAACTAAGGGAAAAAGGCAAAAGTTATTGTCAACAAAGAAAGCCATAATGTATTTTCAAATTAAATTTTCCTTATCTTTTTGCAAAAGCTTAAAACATTCTCATTGATGGTTGTTGAAATTAATCATGGTTGCGATCATAAAGACTGACTTTATCATATCTGTCCTCAATTAGCCCAATTATATCGCCTCTCAATGCAACATCATCCACTGGTAATAAAACAAAGCAGAAGGCCAAGAGGTCAAAGAACCACTGTAAGTTTCCATGGCATAGAAGATTTTGATTTTTAAGTGTCTAAAACAATTTCTGCAGAATTTATAAACACAAGTATGACCAACAAATGTAATATTCACATACAGGATGCATTTCTAAAAGGGGTACTTTACTCAGCAAGAATTTCTGATTTCTGATCTACAATGCATAAAATATTTTTTCTGATAGTTTTCACCAGCTGAAATCTCAGTTTTAATTTTTTGCAAGTCTTCTTAACATAAAATACTTCAAAATTCTAGTATCTCTTCCTCTAGTGAAAGACAGATTGATATTAAAGGATTCCAAAGAAATGAAGATGAAAGGTAAAGAAGAAAAGAAATTAAGTGAACCCAAGAGAGACTGGGCTTAATTATTTTTTCCAAACTTCTACTGGTATCTTACAGCTAGCCTGACAGTGTAGTGGATTGTTGTCTACCTTCTGGATACATGCAGCAGTTTTATACGATGCTGTATCAGAAAGGACAAAACAAAGTTTATATTATAGCTCCCATTCAGATACTGATTTATTGCAACTCAGCATCACAGCAGTAATGCTGTGTGCTGTTATATAAAGCCTTACTGTCAAAACAAAATCTGCAAGTACGTTAGCCAAGCTAAGAATGACCAGGTGAAAGACCTTTTTAAGTCTTGCACTTCCATTTATCCACTGAGCATCAGCTGAACTCAAGAAATCTCCTTCCAGACCACTGAAGTAATATTCCACAAATGAACAAAATGTATTAACATACAAATTAAAAGGAGGCTCACCTCAAGTATAATTTCACATAAATCAACAGCAAACAAGATACAAGAGATCAGTTTCATTGATTCAATCCCCCTTTTCACCATATGTGATAAAACTACTTTTAATTTTAAACTTTACAGGCTACTGCTATTTAAGGTCTTTATTTCACTCAGCTTTGAATATTGTGTAATTGCATTTCATGATCGATTGTGGCTCACTTTCTTCTTGCTACGTGTAGTCTCCTTATTGCCTTTTTGGATCTGAAGCAAGGTTTCCTAATAAACAAAAAAATAACAACTTTAGAAGTTTGAGACCAAGATTTGTAACGATGTGCATAGTTTGCATGCAGTACAGGGTAAACTCATTTGACACAAAGTAATGTATTTTTCTTTTCTAAAGTGCTCTATGATAATTGATTAAATCTGTTTAGTAAGTACAAATAGACTTCTACATTATAAATTCAAATGGAGAAAACCTACAACAGAAGCTTAATCAGAAAAAAAGCCCAAAAAAAGTTCATACTTCCTTTAAACCCAAAAGCTAATCTTCACTCTAATAAGAAAAAAGGATGATAGAGTTGTACAAAAAAGGTACAGATGTTAAAGAAACTCTCCTTGTCTGCCACTGTTCCTACTAATTGTCAGAAGTACCACTGTAGAATTTAGGATGCTCTGTCATTGAAACTTAGTATTCCCTAACTCACAGCAACGACAAAAATAATGCCAGCCACCTCCTTTCAGACAGAACCACAGAAAACTCCCCCTGCTCACTATGTCAGCTTCTCGGACACATTATTTTTTAAAATACATGTATATCATGATTAGTCAATCGAAATACACAAATGATTCAGCTTCACCCACATCTCCTTGTATTTAGATAAAATATTCCTAAGTATTCAGCAGATGAATTTGTAGACTAATTTTTTATATATTAAAATAAAGAAGGCAAAAAGCATGGTCATTCCTAACTAGCTATTAGGAGTCATATTCCAGACAGCACTTACTGAACTCCAAGAACAAGTTGAAAATTTCCATTTTGTCCCCCCATTACTGAAAAAAAAAAATATCTACGCCTACAAAATAAAAACAACCATAATGGGTCAGACAAAAAAAAAAAAAAATCTGTCTAGCCCATTATCCTGCTCCCAACATGGCCATTAGGAGATGCATAACGAAAGATTATAAGAGGCATGGCAAGAGCTGAGCAACCCCTCCCTCCCATCTTCTGGCAATTAGTGGTTTAGGAAGTTCCTAAGCTAGAAGTTGTGTCTGAGCAGGATGTTTTTACAATTCATGAAACAAAAGTAGCCATTAATCCCTTTTTGAACCCAGCTAAACTTTTGGCCTTTACAACATCTAGTGGCAGTGTCTCACATTGTTTGATTACTTTTTCTATGAAAAAGTGTTTCTTATTGTTTTATTCTTGCTGCCTGGAGATATTAACACAAGCTCTTCAGTTCTTGTATGCTAACAGACACCAGAATGATAGTTCTGCATTCACCCTCTGTGTAATTCATTACTTTATTTGCCCTACCCTGTCTTCTCTTGGTTATCCCATTTCCAAGGTAGACAAACTCCGTCTATCTAGTCTGTCACCATGCAGAAGTGATTCCACTCCTCTGATCATCCACTTTCCCCACTTTTTTCAAAAAGCCTTTTCCAGTTTCCCTAAGTTTTCCTAAGATGTGATGGCAAGAACAGCATACAATATCCAAGATTCAGGTAAACTATGGATACATATATTTGAGTTACATTTTCTGCACTGTCCCTATTTTCCAAGAATTCCCAAAATTAAATTGCTCTTTTACTTAGATGTTTTCCAGAGGGCTGTTTCATTTTTAACTTCCCATAAATCTACTTATTTTGATTTCAGAATCTTTTCCATGAGTGAGAATACATAATTTAAAGTTTGCTATTTTATATGTCTGAAAGAGATCGCCCTTCAGTTCCCTTCCCCTCCTCACATGCACTACTTTATTAACATATAATTTCTTCTGGCATTTTACATTTCAGTGACTCAGTATTGTGACTTTTTTTTCTGTTTGCACATTATTTTAAATTAACCTGAACAGATTTGCATCAGCAG